>NC_056737.1:1905667544-1905773107 GCF_019279795.1 Protopterus annectens
GTCTCTCGATAGAGTGCCTGCTGCCACATGGCAGGTGGCAGGATATCACTGTACACACATCCCCTAAACAACCCATCTCTTCATGGATAATAGCTAGGTACACAGTTATGAGCCCTGTACTGACATGTGTACGTGTGCATTACTGAGGATAGCAGTGTCTGTGTGCTATTACACCTGTACTTGGGAATTCTATGATGGCCTTCACAACCATTGCAACACCCACTGCCATAGTCAGTTGTGGCTGCTGCTGTATGGGACATTACATGTACCCTGTTACGCTCCTCTCCCTACCAGCTACACGAGCCTTGCAGTACCAGCACAACAGCGTTGTACAAATGAGTCGATAGGCATGGGATACCCATAGAGTTCTGTCAAGTGTGTGTATGTCCGTATATCTGTAGGGTACAGCATTCCGAGGCCACATACTCCTATTACAATACCCATTTCCATACAGTAGTACAGCTAGTGTTGTTGCTGCCCATAGGTGAGGCATGACAATGCAACACCCTACTATGCCTGTGGCATGTGCACTATATGTATATCCCTGTAGTTCCACTGTTGGGATATACAATGGGTTGTATTGCAGTCATGGGCAATGTGTGATAGTGGGTATGTCAGAGTGTCATCATGGGTTTCAGGGAGTACAATATCCACTGGGGGATGTGGGTGCTGTGTACACTGTCATTACACCAAAGTACACCCGGTATATGTCCCATGTACCACTTTATGGTGACCACTGTCACCATCAACCATACAGGTAACTGCTACCACAATCCAGCCCAGTTATGCATGTGCTGTGTGCAGCCTATCTGTAACATATTGGACACACCGTCAAGTTAGTTAGCAGCAATAGGCCCAGGTCTCTCGGACATGTGTCTGCCTGTTATGTGTCTGTTAATGTGTATATGATGGTATGTCACACAATGTATTGCCCATATACAACCATTACATCCCACATTTGCATACTGTACATGTCTGGGGATGTTCTGCATATAACATGTAACCTGGAACACACCTCACTTTAAATGCTGTGTGTTGTGTGCAATGAAAGCCACACACTTCAGTAGCACTACATACCTAGGTAGGAGTCTAGTCCCAGTGTTGCCAAGTAAGAGTGTGCATGTATGTGGATGGGTCTACATCAGGTTGCAGATTATACATGTCCCAGTGGGTCACCTGTTCATGTGGCACAGCCAATAATGGTTATACAAACCTGTGACATGTGTTCAACTGTACATATGTCACAGCCATGCTGTCACCTCAGTGCCATATCCCTTGTGGAATATGACTGCGGACCATTGTTCCTGCTGACACATGTACACCTACAACACAAATGGATAACATTATGGGGACCACAATCAACCAGTTTTACTAACAACTATAATGCATCATTGCTGGATGACTACATTACCTGACATGTATGCATTAAACTTTACTCCTGACAACATGTTGCACTGCAGTACTTTGGTACACTGTTGTACAGTCACTTTGTGCATCAGAACCCTATTACCCTGTCCCTGCATCGATGTTATGTATGACAGAGATGTGGCACAGGTATCATCATATGCATAAGGTGTGTTGTTGGTCTGCCAGAGGCCAAAGGTGGGCCATACATTTGACACCATGTATGTGGGTAAGGGGTGTAATGAGGTGAACTGGGTGTGGTGATGTGGTGTGTGTAGGTATGGGGTTGCCCTAGGTGTGTTTGTATAGTGTGTGTGTGTATGCATGCACACAGTTCTGCCATGTGGTTGCCCTACACAGGTGTTTATGGACAGCTGCAGACCATACCTGGCAGAGTTTGCAGTTCACTGCCTCTGGCCATGGACACATGGACTGTGCCTGCCAGGGGTTCCATGGGCACATCTAGGTACAGGCCTCAATGTGCTACTCTCCCCTGATGATGACAGATATCCTCTAAAACCAGGTCCATCCTGGGACTGGCGACAACCACGTGGTCATGGCCTGCTGTGGTGTGGTGTGGACAGCACCCCCCCCCCAGCAGTGCCGGGGCTGGTACTGCCACTACAGGAGCCCCTTGGTTTCCTAGCACATCCACATTGACTGCCAGCTGTTGGTGTTGCTGGCCTACGTTCACACTGCCCTTGCCACACTCCCACCACATGTTCAAGTACAGACAAACCACGGTCGATGAGGCCCATCATCTCGCCAAACTATTTATCCATGAGCTCGCTATAAGCGCGGATGGCACCAGACAGTTCATGGAAGTTGTCACTTGCAGATGTGAGAGCAGCCCTCTGCAGCCTCAGGCCCTGTCTGGTGTAATGTTCCATATGTGCCTGCACTGCCATGACAGCCTGAAACATGCGCCTGGTGGTACCAGTTGTGACACATCTACCAGGGGCATGATGACCAGCAGTCCTACCATAAGCACCCTGGGACATCTGCCTATTTAATGCCCTGCCAGACATCTGGCTATGCCTGCTGTGACCAGACACAGTAGGCATGATTACCACTCTCTCCTGTGCACTGCCACCAACCGCCAGCTGTCCCTCCGCTATGGCCACTGGTGATGGAGTATATATAGGCACTTAAACTGTGTGCGGGGTTGGGGTGGCTAAAAGGGGGATGTCAAATGATGGTGCTGTTTCGGCCGCTGACAACCCCACCTGTGCCTCAACTGACTATCATCAACTTCAGTGTCTGTATGGACACCAACATCAGATTGCATGCAGGAGGGACCCTGACCCACCTCACCACCTGTGGGGGAAAACAAGAAATGCACTTTAAGACCTGTACAGCATTGCATAACAGTACACACACACACACACACACACACACACACACACACACACACACACACACACACAACCTTAATATCTACCTGTCCATGACTTTACAGACAGTCCCACATTTATTCCCATTCGTTCCCCATCCTGCATCACACTTGGTAACATACACTCATTAATACCACTCGTTAATGTATCATTCCTCTAAATGCCTAGACAAGTGGTCACAACACAAGACCTGTTACTCCATTCCCTCCCTGACCTGAGTGGAGTGGTTTTACAAGGCCTCACTGCTGTCATTCAGTGTTCGCCCTGTGTATGTCTGGACATCATGAGCATGGCCCCTATATGTGAGGGGCTACTATGTTCACACCATAATTTCATGCACTGAAGTGTCATGTGTAAGTATTGCTCAGTACATGCCAGATATACTGCTCAATCAACCTATCATGTGACAACTGTAATATATGGATACACTCCCTGCTGTTGTCTAGTAATTCTCCAATGCATCTGTAGGGCTGCATTTGTGGGTTGTTGGCCACCTCCCTTTTGAATGAGGTATTAAGGGTATACCTGGTGTCTACCTTCCCTCCATGTCATGTGTCAGTCCCTGTCCTGCATGATCCCAAAGGGAAGTACTGCTGTATGAACAACCCCACAATCACACATGTGCATAAATGGACACCCACACAAACACACACACATGCACACATGCATCCTACATGCATCAACCTCCCTCCACTTCACCAGAGTGACCCTACAGACAAAATAACCACCCACCAACAAACACACGCACCCCCCCCACACACACACACACACACACACACACACACACACACACACACACAGGTGAGATTGCAGAAAGATAGTACACAGTCCTCCTATTACCCACCTGTCAACATGCATAGCATATGGTACACAACAGCATTCAGTTCAGCTACAGCCAATCCATGCTAGCAACAGTATACATGTGTGTGATTCATGTGCTGTATTAGTAGGTGATGCCCCTTCCCCTGGATACCACTGCACCCATGTACACAGTATTGCTGTGCACCTGTTCTGCACCCTGCCATGTACTGTGCACCAAACCTCGCAGGTGTACAACCCACTGCTAAATGTGTTGTACTGTGTCCGTTATGTCAGCTCTAATGCTCAAAGACCCTATGATTTTCAGCAACACATGCCTAGGATGATATGGTGACAGATGTCATTTGTGAATGCCTGATGTCTGGTTTACAGATCTCAACATCAGTAGACCATGTATGACCAATCCAGTACTATTATACTGACAACTGTCAGACTATACCTTGGCTATGGGGAGTGTTCACACCCTTATTGATATGATGCACCCTTCCTTGATCAACCATGGGACCATATCACCACATATATTAACAGTACATGAGCCCGATATGTGACACATGTCCTGTACATTCACATGCAGCGTCTACGGAATGTGTTAGGTGTGCAGATGCTGACCACGATGCATACACTCTGTGTGTGCATATGTGTGCACACCCTTATCATGACAGTTTGTTGCACCTATTGTTATGTGTACTACAGCAGTCACTACTGGCAGGGGGATACTAACATGGGCCATCTGCATTTGCCAGTGTACATTCAGTCTGTCCTACACGTCTCCCAAATCTGCATGATTGCAAGGTCTACTCATGTGCAAATCCCTTGGTGTTCACACACTGCCATCACTATTGCTGTGGAGGTAGGGTTATGTCTGCCAAAGTTCCTGAACCTGACTGTGTGCAGATTTAGCCATTCTTAGCATCCCTGCTGCAGTGCACTGGTATGTCATGCTGGCACCCCCTCCCCACCTTCTGCCTTTTTTGCAGATGCTTGACAAGTAAGGCCTACCCATGTGTGTCAATTTGCAGTGTCCCGTACACTGAACATCATGTGTTAAAGCCAAGTCCCAGATAATAATGTGGACCACAGGTTGCCATTGTACTACTGGTATATACACTGTATACAGGTCATGTTTCATACATGTCCAGGGGCAGTGGCTGTGTGTGTGTGTGTGTGTGTGTGTGTGTGTGTGTGTGTGTGTGTGTGTGTGTGTGTGTGTGTGTGTGTGTGTGTGTAATGCCCAGTTGCTATATGGTGGTGGGTAGAGAGTGCACAGGCTTGAACCCTGTACCTTGGGCCCAGGTGGCAAGAGCCTGAATTCCCTACCCACCACCATTTGTAAAAAAATTGCAGATTTTTGCCTCATAGTTGTTCTGTTCCTCATAAAAATCTGTGGTTTCTGTATTTTTGTGTCTTTACACAGTTAGTAGTGTAGTGGTGCAGTGTTAACACTGTTGTTTGACAGCTACACATTTTCTGTTTTGATTCTTGGTTGGGGTGCCATCTGTGTGGAGTCTGCATGTCCTCCCTGTGTTTGTGTGAGTTTCCTCTGAGTGGTCTGGTGTCCTCCCATCTTACAAAGACTTGTGTCTGTAGTGTTTCTCCCTGGGCCTCTGCTGAAAATTGTCTTTTGTTCCAAGTCAGACTTTCCTGGTTAACAAATGTTAAATAAAGAAAAATGACAAGCCTTTGAATTTCAGACGTCATATTCTTCAGAAAGTACATAGTAACACAAAACCCTTTATTCTAGCAATTTTCTAAGTTTATAAGATGGATATTTGAAATTTGTCCCTATTTTTGGGACTGTATTCCACCATTATTGGCTTCGTCCAGGTTTTTTGTGCTAAGGTTGAGAGCTATGGTAAAAACTGAATTCACTGAATATGTTTGGGGGGTGTATTCCCCCATTACTGGCTTTGTCCAGGTGTTTCTTGTTAAGAGATTGAGAGCTATGGTGAGACTTGAATTCACTGAATATGTTTGGGGGTTGTGTTCCCCCATTATTGGCTTTGTTCAGGTGTTTTTTTCAAAGATGCTAACAGCTATGGTGAGAACTAAATTCACTAAATGGTAGCCATTTAAGTTTCATTCTTCCTCTCTTTCACAAAACAGTTGATTTAGCATAGTGGTGCATTGCTCTGACTGTTTTGCACAGGGTCCTGGGTTCAAGGCTTGGCAGTGAAATGTCTGATGGTGACACAGCATTTTATTCTAGCAACATTCTAACATTATACAAACAATGTTTAAAATGTGTCCCTGGTTTTTGGGCTGTTGTTCTCCCCCAAATTAATTTTGACTTTTTCCAGATTTATTGTGCTGCAAAGTTCAGAGATACAGCTGAGTGTAGAGTAGATTTTACAAGGAGCTGAGAGCTGCAGGGGATCAAAAGTTTAGTGCTGCTTATGCTGAGTCTGCTTGCTTTGTTAATAGCACAACAGGTAATGGACTTGCTTTTGATGCAGAAGGCTGTGGGTTCTACTCCCACAGTAGGTAAATGCATTGCTGATACTGTACTGTGTTACAAAGGGGGTGGATGCTGAAGTTCTTTTTTGTATAATAACTATGAACCTGTTATCAGTTTGCCATGCATTCCCTATTCCAATATTACTAGCTTATTGTTTTCTTAGGGTAACATTGGCAATGTATTCCTCAAGGGCAACAGGCACTTTATTTGCAGATGAAACAATGAAATATAATAGCAGCAACCTCTTTATTAGTTACAGATCTTTTTAATGTGGAATTATTTAAATGACTTTTACTTCTTCAGAGATGCGCATATTTACTGATACTGGTGGACTGTAGAAGTTTGAGTAGACTTTTATGATGGAAATATTCTGAATTGGGCAGTTTTGTCATTATTGGTGCATGCATTTTGTTTCATTGTTTATTCGAAAAATGTTCAAAACAATACATTTAAAACACCCTCTAAAACTGTACTCTATTGTACGAGGAATCGAATTTAATACACTCAGGAAGGTGTATAAAAGAGCATGTGTATGTTTTGTGTGCTAGGGGCATGTGATTTGAAAACAGCCCAAAGTTAATCTTTATCTGCCACTGGCAAAATGTATTTTCTTTGACTGTGGGTTTCAGTGCTGTTTCAATGAATGTGAGTTTCAAGGGCAGAGAAGTTTTAATGCTAAGTCTGTTTTCATTGTGAGACTGCATTTCTTTGTTTAGCAGATATCTATTAGTGTTTGTGCTGTAAAATGCAAAATAAAACTTTCAAATTAAGTCCAAATCATCGCAGAAGTAAAGCAGTATCACATTAGTACTGGAAACCAAAAACACAACATCAAACACTTGAACTGAACAACCGCTGGCAACACCAAAAATGAAAGGATGGTTTCCTGTTACTATAATCCACTAAGTTTATTAAAATGTGTCTTTTTCTCTTAGAAAGTAATAAAATGATTAAAAAACACTTTTTGTTTACACAAATGAAATAAATGTAAAACGCTACAAGCGTTTTTTGTTCCGAGCAATGTCAGAACTTCTTCAGACAAAAGCTAGCACTACTAAAACTTACATTTAAGTATACATTCCATGAACAAGCACAGGTACTTTGCATTAAATTACTACCATTCAGTTCCACTATTTAAAAAGACAGTAGCACTTGTTTCTATTTACGTATGAAAATACCAGTTTAGGGATGTTAAAACACCTATGTGCATACAAAACCTTATCCTATACTAAATAAAAAACTGTATAGTATACACCTAGTGTAAACATATATGTAATATTAAAACTATTCCATGGTAAATGCAACAACTAAATGTTTCTATTACATACAAGTTATTCCTGAGGATAATTCATTCTAAAATAAAAATGTATATTAATTGATAAATATTCTATTCAATTATACTAACTAATTGATACTACCACTCATTAAATATTCCAGCTTAAATATAAATTCATAAATCTTTAAATAATACTTATGAACATAATAAAATTACCTTAATAGATTTTTGATCTTTAAAACACATGCAATTGAACATAGTTCATTCAAACCTGGCTCCCTGCAAGCTGCTAAATGTAATTGCCAGGTTAATTCATTTTTCTCAAGTTCCAATTTCAAATAATTATCATTCACAAAGTTATATTCTGTTAAAGATTGTTGGTTTGACTAATCACCATGAGCTTAAATGTGTGGCCCAAATTTTCAACACAGTGTCTAGCTAAGGTGTTTTCATTTTTATTTCTTGCTATTGCATAGGTATGTTCATAAATCCTATCACGCAAACGCCTATCTGCCTTGCCCACATAAAATGATGGGCACTGTGTACACTGTGCCAGGTAAACAATAGCCCTAGAGTTACAGTTGTATGTTTCCTTGACATAATAACTTTCTTTCCTGATAATAAACTTGTCTGATGTTTCTATGTAACTGCAGTAATTGCATGCACCACATTTCTTAGTGCCCCCTTTAGTTTTCATAGTTTTAGTCCTAATTTCAAGGAGTTTTTTCATATTAATACCTCTTCTATAAGATATTACAGGGCCAAAGTTTACAATTTTAGAAAGATCCTTGTCTAGTGATAAATAACACCAATATTTTCTCACTATTTTACCAATGTCCAGTGCCTCTGGGCAATAGGTGAAAGTAAAAGCAATCGTAAAATTCTGATTGGTGTTAACTCCGTTAACAACACCCTGGTCTACACTACTAGCCATATCATGATTTGTATTGTTAAAATTTTGCAATTTTTGTAAATTTTGAATGTACTTGATTTTGTCTGTATTGGAGCTTTTCTCCCCAGGACTCCATTGAAAACGGGTTCTTTTGGCCCAATGGACTATCCTGGTAAATCAACTGCAAATAAATAAATAAATAAAACAGTCTCCAAAATCATTGGCCATATTTAGCGTATTCATTCCTAAGTCACTGCCCAAGATTGGTTTATATATCCCCTTCTCTCTTTTGTCGACTACTTCTTGGAAAATATTATCCAAAAATGAGGCAGGGTAACCCCTACTGGAAAACATATGGTATAAAAAGTCACATTCCTGTTCAAATTCCTCATTTAATGTAACCATCCTTGCTGCCCTGACCAGTTGTCCTTTCACCATAGATTTCTTTTGGTGGCGAGGATGCATACTAGTAAAATGAAGGAAACTGTTAGAATATGTGTCTTTTCTAAAGATTCTTGCCGTGTATCTACCCTTATTTTTACTCAGTTCAACATCCAGGAAATTGATGGTAGTTTCTTGGAAGTTTTTTGTGAACTTTAAAAATGTTGTTGTTGAATTAAAGTAATTCACTAGTTGGTCTGCTTTTTCTTTCTTTCCTCTAAGGATGATAAAAATATCATCCAAGAATCTTGTGTAACTAATCATACTGTTGGCCCAGTGGCTGTTAAGAATGTAATTATTCTCCCAGTAGGCCATTACCAAGTTCGCAAAACTTGAGCCTACTGGTGAGCCCATTGCTACTCCAATTTGTTTGTATAAATAGCTTATTTTCAAACAGAATAAAGTTATTTCTCAAAATGATGTCTAGAAGTTGTTCAACTAAATTACATTCATTGTCATTTGCCCCTTTAGACCTAATGAAGTCAACAACCCATTCTATCCCTAGATTGTGTGGGATACATGAATATAAATCACACACATCAACAGTTAAAAAATTCACTGTGCTGTCAAATACTGTGGACCGCATACATTCCAAAAAGGACCAAGAGTCCTTAAGGATTTGATTTTCCATACTTACATATTTCTTTAAAATAGAGTCCACTAATTTGGCACATGGGTAGGTTATTGAATGTCTTGCATCCACCAATGCTCTTAGTGGTGGATTCATTAGGTTCTTGTGTAGTTTTGGGATCCCAAATATTTTTGGGATCCTTGGGGCCAACATTGTTAGGTAGAGGTTTTGTTTCATATTTATCAGACCATCTGTGTATAAATCACTAATGAACATTTTGATCTTGTTATAGGCTTGATTTAGTTCATTCCTACTCACCGGCTCATAGGTGTTACTTTCCAACAGTGTTAACATAATATTAGAGTAGTCCACATTGTAAAACACAACCAGCCCCCCACCCTTATCTGGTTTCATAAACCTGAGTGGTAGGTCTCTAAGTAGTGAAAATAATGTTTTTTCCTCATCTGAAATATTGACCTGATGTTTCCTCTTAGCAGGGTGTTTTATAAGCTCTCTAAATTCATTTTCACAGAGATGTTCAAACATATTAAGCGTACCATTCTGAGGTGGATTAAAGGTACTTGCTACCCTCAATTCGTTCCCATTGTAAGTGGTACTGCCAAACAAAACACTCAAATTAAGCTTACGGATAAATAACTTAAAGTCAATTAATAGTTCCGCAATGTTACATTTTTTAAAGGGTACAAAAGTAAGGCCTTTCGCAAAAAGTTCCACCAAGATCTTGTCAATGCAACACTCAGTATAATTATAGATGGTAAAGTCCCCTTCTTTGTTTGTCAGTGTCTCAAAAAGTTTTAACCCAGATGCTTGTTGTTGCTGCGGGTGTTGTATTTAAGCTTGAATCCTTGTGGTGGATTCGTTTTTCAATTGCCCCCCCTCCCCCCTCTGTAGTTTTTTTGGGGGGCTTGTATTTGCCTTTGATTATTATCAGAGGGGCAATGCTGGCTCGAACTTGGGCCGCTCGTTTCTTCATCAAAGATTTCATCGTCAGTGTCAATATGGTCAAAGCCCGGTTCAACGCCTGTACCCTGGTTAACAGAAGTATTTCTGGTAAATAATGGTCTTCCTTGATCCTTGTGCGTTGCTTGGTCTATGTTGACTCTGTAGTTACGGGGGGCATTTTGACAACTTGGTGGTTTAGGAAATGCCACCCCTTCTCGATACGCTTTCAAGTCTCTCTGTAATTTCTTTAATTTGTTTGCTTTTAATTTTGTCATTTGTTGTGCTATACTGGACAGTGTTCTATCATATTCAAATTCATACCTATTATAATCTAGGTCGGCCTTAATCTCATGTTCAAGGGTGGTAACCTCGTTTGTTAAAAGTTCAAGGGAAATTTGATAATGTTTTATCATGCAATGCAGAATTTCCAAACCATGATTGTTGTAAATAATTATCAGTTCGTTGTAAAAATCCGACCCGTGTTCCAGGCCGGTGGGGTATGAGTAATGTCTCAAACCCTTTGGAACAATTTTCTCTTTTATACATCTATTAAAGTAATTAAGTTCAAGCTGGAGTTTTTTGAT
The DNA here is from genome assembly GCF_019279795.1 of Protopterus annectens. Taxonomy (NCBI): domain Eukaryota; kingdom Metazoa; phylum Chordata; order Ceratodontiformes; family Protopteridae; genus Protopterus; species Protopterus annectens. The sequence goes on from NC_056737.1 coordinate 1,905,678,344, forward strand.
TTTAAACAATTTAGCATCAAACAATTTTAATTTGTCCACTAACGAACAACCACTCTCATTATTAAGTATTGTTTCAGTACCTTCTTGTGAACGATCCATATTCAACTCGTTGTTCAATCAAGTTCCCACATTAAAATTATTAGCAATGTTGCCAGGGTTTGCTTCGTTTATTTCTCCCAACTGTCTCCGTTGTGGTAAAGCTGACCCATTACTGTGCACCGCCTGTGCACCAGGTAACACTAAAGCAGTACTAGCTGTTGTACTCGTGGTAATACCGCTGGAGCTGGTTACACCATCCACCTTCTCTGATAAGCGGTCTAGTCTTTCATTAATCAATTCCAATAATTGCATGAGATTCCCCTGAGAAAGGTTTCCTTCATCTAGTTGGTTATCCATCCCTTCTTATCGGTGATGATGAAAAAACGTACTGGAAACCAAGAACACAACACCAAACACTTGAACTGAACAACCGCTGGCAACACCAAAAACGAAAGGATGGTTTCCTGTTACTATAATCCACTACATTTATTAAAATCTGTCTTTTTCTCTTAGAAAGTAATAAAACAATTAAAAAACACTTTTTGTTTACACAAATGAAATAAATGTAAAACGCTACAAGAGTTTTTCGTTCCGAGCAATGTCAGAACTTCTTCAGACAAAAGCTAGCACTATTAAAACTTACATTTAAGTATACATTCCATGAACAAGCACAGGTACTTTGCATTAAATTACTACCATTCATTTCCACTATTTAAAAATGGACTCTATTTTAAAGAAATATGTAAGTATGGAAAATCAAATCCTTAAGGACTCTTGGTTCTTTGGAATGTATGCGGTCCACAGTATTTGACAACACAGTGAATTTTTTAACTGTTGATGGGTGTGATTTATATTCATGTATCCCGCACAATCTAGGGATAGAATGGGTTGTTGACTTCATTAGGTCTAAAGGGGCAAATGACAATGAATGTAATTTAGTTGAACAACTTCTAGACATCATTTTGAGAAATAACTTTGTTCTGTTTGAAAATAAGCTATTTATACAAAAAATTGGAGTAGCGATGGGCTCACCAGTAGGCTCAAGTTTTGCGAACTTGGTAATGGCCTACTGGGAGAATAATTACATTCTTAACAGCCACTGGACCAACAGTATGGTTAGTTACACAAGATTCTTGGATGATATTTTTATCATCCTTAGAGGAAAGAAAGAAAAAGCAGACCAACTAGTGAATTACTTTAATTCAACAACAACATTTTTAAAGTTCACAAAAAACTTCCAAGAAACTACCATCAATTTCCTGGATGTTGAACTGAGTAAAAATAAGGGTAGATACACGGCAAGAATCTTTAGAAAAGACACATATTCTAACAGTTTCCTTCATTTTACTAGTATGCATCCTCGCCACCAAAAGAAATCTGTGGTGAAAGGACAACTGGTCAGGGCAGCAAGGATGGTTACATTAAATGAGGAATTTGAACAGGAATGCGACTTTTTATTCCATATGTTTTCCAGTAGGGGTTACCCTGCCTCATTTTTGGATAATATTTTCCAAGAAGTAGTCGACAAAAGAGAGAAGGGGATATATAAACCAATCTTGGGCAGTGACTTAGGAATGAATACGCTAAATATGGCCAATGATTTTGGAGACTGTTTTAACAATACAAATCTTGATATGACTAGTAGTGTAGACCAGGGTGTTGTTAACAGAGTTAACACCAATCAGAATTTTATGATTGCTTTTACTTTCACCTATTGCCCAGAGGCACTGGACATTGGTAAAATGGTGAGAAACTATTGGTGCTATTTATCACTAGACAAGGATCTTTCTAAAATTTTAAACTTTGGCCCTGTAATATCTTATAGAAGAGGTATTAATATGAAAAAGCTCCTTGAAATTAGGACTAAAACTATGAAAACTAAAGGGGGCACTAAGAAATGTGGTGCATGCAATTACTGCAGTTACATAGAAACATCAGACAAGTTTATTATCAGGAAAGAAAGTTATTATGTCAAGGAAACATACAACTGTAACTCTAGGGATATTGTTTACCTGGCACAGTGTACACAGTGCCCATCATTTTATGTGGGCAAGACAGATAGGCGTTTGCGTGATAGGATTTACGAACATACCTATGCAATAGCAAGAAATAAAAATGAAAACGCCTTAGCTAGACACTGTGCTGAAAATTTGGGCCACACATTTAAGTTCATGGTGATTAGTCAAACCAACAAGTCTTTAACAGAATATAACTTTGTGAATGATAATTATTTGAAACTGGAACTTGAGAAAAATGAATTAACCTGGCAATTATGTTTAGCAGCTTGCAGGGAGCCAGGTTTGAATGAACTATGTTCAATTGCATGTGTTTTAAAGATCAAAAATCTATTAAGGTAATTTTATTATGTTCATAAGTATTATTTAAAGATTTATGAATTTATATTTAAGCTGGAATATTTAATGAGTGGTAGTATCAATTAGTTAATATAATTGAATAGAATATTTATCAATTAATATACATTTTTATTTTAGAATGAATTATCCACAGGAATAACTTGTATGTAATAGAAACATTTAGTTGTTGCATTTGCCATGGAATATTTTTAATATTACATATATGTTTTACACTAGGTGTATACTATACAGTTTTTATTTAGTATAGGATAAGGTTTTGTATGCACATAGGTGTTTTAACATCCCTAAACTGGTATTTTCATACATAAATAGAAACAAGTGCTACTGTCTTTTTAAATAGTGGAATTGAATGGTAGTAATTTAATGCAAAGTACCTGTGCTTGTTCATGGAATGTATACTTAAATGTAAGTTTTAGTAGTGCTAGCTTTTGTCTGAAGAAGTTCTGACATTGTTCGGAACGAAAAACGCTTGTAGCGTTTTACATTTATTTCATTTGTGTAAACAAAAAGTGTTTTTTAATCATTTTATTACTTTCTAAGAGAAAAAGACACATTTTAATAAACATAGTGGATTATACTAACAGGAAACCATCCTTTCGTTTTTGGTGTTGCCAGCGGTTGTTCAGTTCAAGTATCACATTAGTGTTTATTGTAAATTGGGTGAAATAGCCAAGTAGTGGTTCATTGGAATGGCTGCAGTGGGGAGGGTCTATTCGACCATGATTTTGTGAGGGGGGAAGGGTGGCAAACTCAAAGACAGCACCGGTCGAACTATACCTCTCAACTGTCCAGATTATTGCAAAATGAATAGATTTTTGCTTCTTATTTTTGGTTTTTCCTCATAAAATTTGTGGTTTTCTGGCAAATCATTTAGGAATTAAGTCACTAAATAATGACAGAAACTGAGTTTCAGACTTCATAACCTTCAGAGAAATGCATGCTAAAGCAAGACCTGCTATTCTATCAACTGTCTCAGTTTATACAAGAGCAATTTTTAGTTTTGTTTATATGTTCCCCCAATATATTTGACCTTCTCCAGATTTCCTGCATTAACAGGTTAAGAGGTATGTGCAAATAAATTGCTTTATAGAATTAGACATATCCAAACCTCTCAACTGTCCCCGATTTGGCTCAAAATGTTGCTGTTCCCCTAATAATCTCTCCGCAAAATGGCAATTTTGGAAGAAAATGTGGAGGGTTTACAATTAATAAATAACTGTAATAATCAGAGTTATAGATTACTTTTATTGCAGAAATGCATGTAGATTCTTTTATTTTGTCAGCTGCTCAAGTTTGCAGTACTAATATTAAAAAAAGTGTCCCTTCTTTGACAGGTTCCCAGTTGTATTGTGTGACTTTTTATATTTTTGCATCACATTTTTGGTCCATATTTCATAAAATTGTGTTCTTTTGGAAAATTAGTGGCAAATCATTAAAGACTGAAGTTAGAAAATAAAAACAGACATTTGAGTTTCAGATTTCATACCCTTCAGAAAATTCATACTAATGCAAGACCTACTATTCTATTATCTTTCTAAATTTGCAAGAGCAATATTTAAAAATTGTCCTTATTTTTGGGCCTTTGTTCCACTTCTATGCATGGCTTTGTCCAGATTTCTTGCTCTCAGGTTGAGAAGTATGACAAATGTGTCAGGGTCATCACAGTCAGCCAGAGACATTTCAAATTGTGACATACTTGTTGCACCCTATTCCCCCATGTAGTGACTCGGGATATATCCAAGCAAGGCAAGGAGCAGTTATGCAGTGTAAATGTGCAGAGTATCACCCCATCCAAGGTAGACACAAGTACTACAGTGGCTTTTCATCTGTCCTTGATTTTGCAGAATGTTCTGGTTTCTGTCATATTTTTATACTGTTGATGTATGCTTATTATTATTCAGAAAGTGCCTGTTGCTCTGTGTTTAAGTAGCAATGCTTCAATGACCATCAGGTAAGCTTGTTCATAGGTTCATAGGTTCATAGGTTCATACTAGGCTATCTGCCCGAGGGCATTTACAAGCCTAGCCCATAGTTTTATGGCTTACGCCACCCCTTTAGTATGGGGAACTATACCCATTATTTTGCTGTGCCTCTGTTGAGCAGTGACACTGAGGTAATCCCTGGGGTATATCTGCGATCTCCCATCCATTGGTCAAGATTTCTCTTGAACAAGGCCAGTGAGGTGCTCTGCCTCACATATACCGGGATTTTATTCCACAGCATAGGGAGTCTTTGGGTGATGAATCTATCCCTCCAGCACGTCCTATTAATAGCCGTGTCGAGGTTTAAGTCTCCCGCCCTTGTGGCTCTGACGGATCTAGATTTTTTGAGGTGAAGCATATTCATCAAATCTGGGTTTGACATGGCCTTGTATGTTAGGCAAAGGTCACCTCTGAGCAAGCGTGCGTTTACTGAATAGAGCTGGAGTTCTTTCAGTTGGGCAGCATAGGACAGATGTTTGAGACCCTTTATCCTTTTGGTGAGGAACTTTTGTGGCCTCTCCAGCTGCTGCAAGTGTCAGGTCAGATACATACCGAATGGGGCATTGTACTCAATCATTGGTCTGATGAGTGATGAGTATAGGGAGACTATGACCTCCCTTGATCTAGATGAGAATCCCTTCATGATAAGGTGGGAAATGTAGAAGGTCTTCCTAACTACTTTAGCTACATGGGTGTCGAATGACAGACTACTATCAACCTATTGTCTGAAATTGTAAGATGTAAGTAAGCTTTAATAAGCATACTGTTAAAGAGCTGCCAACACTGAAAGCCTTTCTGTTGTTGCCATGTAGAGAATACTTACATAACTAAAGAATTGTCAACATTGAATGCCTTTCTGTTGTTGCCATGCAGAGAATACTTACATAACTAGATAATGTATAAGCCTTGGGTATTGAAATGCATATAACAGTATCTGTAATAAAGGACAGGATTACATTATTTTAAGAAGCTCATTACATTTGTTGGAGACTTGCAGTCATCTTTGCAATCTTTACCTGTAAACTAAACAGAATGCCAATCTATCGTGTGTGGTCCATAACCTGTGCAGTAATCCTTTAAGCAATGTATCTTGAGCTTGTTTCTTGTTTGCTTTTCATTTTTTACTTTGATCATGTTTTCCCCATGAAATAAGTAGATAGTTGTTGTCAGGCAGCAGGTCTTTTTGGATAAGAAACATTTTTACAAGTGGGAGTATCACAGAGATTGCTACTTTCAGAACGTTACTTGGTACTTTAATAAAGCTGAATATAAATTATAATTGGAATTGGAGTGCAAGGAGAAGTGGTTTGAGTTGAGTGCTGCTTGTTTTTCTTATACTTGATTTTGACTGGCATTCCAGTAATGTATTTAAAAGGTATTTTATTTTGTCATGCCTTACAACCTTTTTGTTTCCATCTAGATATTAAGTAAGCTGTCATACAGCCAATGCATTGAAATATTTTTTTCTTCTACACTTTATTTTGTCTTGATTGGACTCACATAATAATGGTTTGGCACCCAGGGTAGCGTATTTAATAAAAGTTACAGTTTTTTGTTGTTTTGAGCATAGCCCCTCCCCTTTCTATTTGGCCACACCCCCTTCATATTGACCCCACCCATTTAGTTGTCTCCTGCAGCCCTCCTTTGATTTGAAGTCACCAGCCACCAATGCACATGCCTCTACTGATGTCATGACTCCCACCATTATGTTAATCTCTGTGGACACATTCTGCAATGACAGGATGTTAGTTATCTTGCAGGTGTCTAACATACCCTTCCAATACCCCATCATGGTCACCACTGTGATGCCATGCATTTAACAGCAGCAATACATGCACATGTACAGCATGCATTCTGGGTAGGTGTGTTAGATGTGTGCATGGAATATACCATAGCCATTACATGCCTGGTGTATTGGCAAGCATCTACATAAACCATACTCACCAGCTACAGTCTGCTGCCTTGGTGGCATACCGGAGGGACCTACATAAGAGGGTGAGAGATGCAAAGTCAGTGGCCACACCTGTGGCATTGCTACAGTGTGGGTGCAGCATTACTGTACATCAACAGTACATGCCCACAATACTACCACGTATGCACATCTGTTTATTACTACTATGCAGCAACAAACTATATATATATGACATGTCAGATATGCATGATCTACCTGTAAAGATGTGGATGCATATGCAACAGTGGTCGACTGATGTACCCTGTGGCCTTACCTACACACTCTTCAGCCAGTGTGTGGGGTATCACCCACCTCTACAATGGTGTCCGGCAGTCGCTGGCTAAGTGGGTGGGCAGGTGCCATGAGGCTGGTGAGGAGCTCCTCAACATGTGTCAGGGGGGATGGATGGCATGCCCCCCCCATTGCAAGGTGATCCCCCCGGACTGCAGCAGCATGCTGATGAGCATTGCAAAGCAGGTCAGAACAATGATGCCGGACCTGCTCATAACTGCGGTTGCGCAGTCCAACATCAGTGACCCTGTAGACGAGGTCATTCCAAAAGGCAGTCCACTCCTGCTGCTCATGGGTGGACCAGCAAACAGGACAGGGTAGTGCTGGATTAGATTGTTTAGCACTATTTCATTTTCAGCAGCTGAGTAAGCAGGGAGCTGTCCATGTGACATCTTTCCTGAAAGACATAAAGATGGGAACAGGTCTGAGCAACTCATACAGCAAGGTTACCACAGCTCTTAATACACATCTCTGTCAACCTCCCACCATATCAGTGACAACGAACTGTACACACAACTCAATAGGTATGGCTACAGCTTACCTACCAGTGGGACAGATATTGTATTGTACCACACTTTGTGCTATGTGTTTGCACCATAGTCCCTGTGTGGACACTATCATTGCTGCCCTGTTACGGACTATACATCTGCATGCCATTGTCAGGGCCACTATAGTTCCATATATGCCTGTGGTATGCTTGCTATTTGATTGCTGCACATCTGACATTCTGTGTTATTGGGGATATCTATGCATGCTGTTGGACATGTTCCTGGATTGTGTAGACTATTACTACCCAAGTGTTTTATAACAGTGACACAATAGCATGTTTAGGGCATATTTGCTAGCAGAACCACCTCTCCATACTCATCTGCCCATGTTACCAGGCCACATCACATGTGGGACCCACCCTGGGGCCTCCTCATGTGCTGGTCCAGCACTACCTTCAGGTGGAACCACCTCAGGGGATGTTGTCCTCCCTGGGTGCACACACTGACATGATCCTGTCCCCTGAGGTCAGGTCCAGGATCTGTTCCATAGCGGGCTCCACAGACACATGTGGGATGTGCTACATCACCTTCAGACACCCAGTACACATTCATAGGGTCCACATGCTCCCCCTGCTCAGCTTCCAGGTCAGACACATTCGGAATGTGGACTGCTGTTGTGAGTAGCAGTGGGTGGGAGGCTTGTTCCCATTGTGTCCATATTGGGGTCCATGGGGCTTCCACATCGCAGGCCACACACACCACCCAGTGTGCTTACCCACCACATGTGTCATATACCACCCCTGTAGGCTGTCCCCTATATCTACCAACCCAAACCACCTCCACAACTATACCTGCCATACTTCCCCATATTCCCATTCCTTACTTCACAGACAAGGACAATGTGGTCCCAACAAAGGGTTCACATGTGACATACCCATCCATGTTGCACACGCTGTCAGCCGTATATATCTGTGTGTACTGCTATGTGTGCTGTTCCCGCACACATAGCATGCAGCACTGTGGTGGTAATATACGGGACATGTATTTACATACATATGTGTGTGTGTGTGTGTGTGTGTGTGTGTGTGTGTGTGTGTGTGTGTGTGTGTGTGTGTGTGTGTGTGTGTGTGTGTGTGTGTGTGTGTGTGTGTGTGTGTGTGTGTGTGTGTGTTTGTATATATGCAGACATGTGCATATAGATATATATCTATATATGTGTAGATATATATGATGTTGTATATATGTGCTATATTATATATACATATGGGTTCTGTATATCTGTGGACATGCATGTATATATATATGTTATGTGTTATGTTTTGACTGTCCACCACACAGGTCTTGTGTCAGATATATCACTTACTGTATGTGTGTTTAATGCTATCAGTACATGGCTCCATTTGTGTTTCTGACTTCATATTCCTGACTAACGGTATGTTGCAGACTATCTTGTAACATCAGCGACTTGCTTAGTGTTTGACAACACTATTTCACATATGGGCCTGTGTTCCAACCTCTGTCCTCCACCTACATACCAGGCTTTGTCCATATGACATTCAGTCAAGGGTTGTTATGTAGTGGCCTGTGCGTATGTCATGCTGCCATTCCTGCCATCATTCCACTGCTGTTGTGGCCCCCACACATATTGTGGGGTTAGATCCATATATGTGTGGGCTTCGCCTACACAATACATGTGTGCACTTATGCAGTCCAGAGGCCAGTGTATGTAACAGTGGTATATGGCCCTGTATGTCAGTCTATGGGGGGGTGATGCACCATAACTAACCTGGGCTGTTACAACACGTGGGGGCATCAGGGGTAAGCTGCCTTAAGGTATCTGGATGTACATTACCATACAATTCACCTTGGGTAAATGCAGCCCTACTGCTTCCTGCCATACAAACTGTTCTGTTTGTCAGTGTGATTGTGATGGTTTCAGTTATGCCTTGTTATGTAACAGATACATCCCATTGATTCAACTAAGGTATTTACCCCCTAGGGATTGTGTACAGAGTGTAGATAGAGGCTGCTGGACTATACATCTGCATTAATTACTGTTGATTGATTGTTATCCTGTGACCCAGTCTGTCTTTACTGTTGTACTACTTGAAGGCATTGGCCTGGACAGCAACATATGTAATCCTTTCCAGAATGCTGTATTAATTTATCTGTTTGACAGTTGCATTAGTCTGTTTCTATGTATTTCAGCGTCTAAACAGCTATATGACATGGCATATACAACTGTAATAGTACACAAATAAAGCTTTCCCATGTATGCAAACCTGTGTGTGGTGTTATATCCTTTGACCACTCTATGGGTATATGTTGCAGGCAACAACTGTCATTTGTATGAGTGACTAATACAGTGTTCATTTGGTAAGGTGGCAACTGTAGGCATAGTGGCTGTTCCGTATTGTGTGCACACTGTACATATGTATCTTCCTATACATATCTCTGTGTGTGTATGTGTAGTTACATATATGTGTATATATATATATATATATATATATATATGTATCTGCATATATGTGTCTGTGTATATGTATCTTAGGAATGTTGATTGCTTCCACATTGTACATTCCCTATGGTAGCCAGACTGTACTGCATGATATGTTACTGATACCAGCCTGACATCATGCAGGTGGGATGGAGTACTGTTAACATCTTGTGCCCATGTTGCGCTAGTTCCTGGGTATGGGATTTGCAAAAGTTGGTATTGTATTGCAGGGCAGATGTGTTTGGCTGTGGGGGGGGATATTTATACGTACAAGACGTATGTTGCTTGGGCCCCCTCACCCCCTTTAACAGTGCATGTGGTCATATATGTTTTTGCTCTTTTATATCTATAGATATATGTCTGTATATACATATATAGATATATATTTATGCTTACATATATATATATATTGCTGTGTATGTATATATATATATATATATATATATATATATATATATATATATATATATACGTAGACATATATATGTAGACATATATATCTATAGATGTATGCATATATATATGTGTGTGTGTGTGTGTGTGTGTGTGTGTGTGTGTGTGTGTGTGTGTATTTATATATATATATCTACATATATAGATATGTTTATATCAATTTAGATATAAATATATATATATACACACACACATACATCTACATGTTTAAATACATTTCCTGTACTGTTGAATGACTGTGCTGGATGTTATGTTTGTGAAAACATTAGGGTTATGTATATCTGACATGGCTTAGTGGTACGTCACTTTGGCTATGTTGTGCAGGGTCCTGGGTTTGAGGCTGTTTATTTTGTTGCTGGGCAGAACAAGGGTCATTGGATACAGAGTGATGAAGGCACTTTTAAGCAGTTGTAAGTGGGTTTGCACAGGTTTGAGTGAGGTAAGCACTGCTGTCAGTTACAGTTTCTTATACTGATTTAGCTTCTCAATTGCTTAACCTGTGTAGGCATTGCTTACCCCCACACAAACAGGCTTAAACCCACTTACTGCTGCTTAAAAGTGATTACTCCCACTTACCCCATGCTAATTTCTTTAAAAGAAAAGAAAAAAGGGTTGATAGGAAAGTGGTGATAAAGGGGCACAAAGAGGGAAAGACAGTAGGGAAAATAGCTAGGGATGTGCAGGAAGGGTGTAGGGAAGGTCCATGGCTGCCCATTTTTTCTACAGCAACAGCTGTGCATATACACTGAATTTGGAAGTAGATTTGGACACTCAAACCCCTGAGAGAGGAGTGAGGACAGCAATAATATGTTATGAAGCCAATTAGACCAGATTGCATGAGTCCAGTGGACACGTGCAAAATGGACAGCTATGTATTGGGTAAAGATTGCCCTTTTTTTTTCCAGGTGAGAGTGGGACATTGGGGAGGGATAGTAGGTATATTTGGGGAGGTAGGTTGGGTAGGTTAACAGGCAAGATGAACAAGACGCATACAGGGGTGGTGTATGACACATGTGGGGGGTAAACACCTTGATGGGGAGGGGTACTGGGAAATCACCATGCCACCAATGTTTTAATATTTCAACATAGCACATGCATAGAAACAGATTTAAATAATAATCAAACAATAGGACATATGTCCCAACATTACAGTTAAGTCACACATACCAGTCGAGTTGGTTATTTAGTTTATTGTTGCAGATATGATGGGGGGAGGCAAAGATGCCAATTAACAACTAGTATATTTTTGTAGTTCGCATTACTTTCCTAGTCAGTGCTGTTATCTGTACCTTACAAGTATTAGTACTCTACCCTATTGCCTTACTTTGGACAGTGGTATGGCTGTTGACTACTATATACATGAACTGGTTTTACCTGCAGTATACACCTCTTACCTGGTATACCTGTGGAGGAATTGTTTGTTAACACTAACTATTTCTACACATACTCCCAGATTCCAGGTTGATGTTATGTACATACCTGTCCATCTCTTTTTCTACGGACTCTGGCCATGTCTTGACCACATGCAGGTGAACCAGGACATATTTAGACTCTTGCCCTCTTAAACCTTAAGTGACTTACAACACTCTTATACAGTTTCGGGAGTTGCTAGAGTGACAGGTTTGTCCTTACAGATGTGTGACAATCAGTTATATTTCATGTTTGCTGCCTAAACATCTGGGATCATACCATTGATTTCCCGGGGGGACAGGGTGACAGGCAGCAGATATGGGCCAATTTACTGGACATTCTGGACATACCTGTACAGTTGTGTGGTATGATTCTGTATGCAGCTTACTACCACTCCCAAGATTCGAACCATGGCTGTGTGTGCTAAAAATACAACAGTTCACGTCTCAGTTGCGTGTGTTATTTGGATTTTGTCTGTCTTTTCACTGTGTTCTGTCTATGTCTTTCTCAGTTGTACTAAATGACCTCTGGGGATTACACCAGTCATATACAGACATTCCTACACATTTTATTTATGTTGCACAGTGTGGGTAACAGTGCTTAATATGATTGCAAATCTACATTACCATATGATACCAGAATAAACACATGCAGTCCAGCAGTTAGACCTTTATTGTCAAGCTATTATGCTTTTATTTACAAACAACCTATATGAGACTCTTCCTGCCATATTCTCTGGTGTATGCATTACTTGCCTTAAACAATAAAGGTTTTATACAGGCAATTAACTTACTAATACTTTTAGATTTATTTCCTATGGCAGTACGTGCAAGAATATTACTAACCTGCCTCGCATCACAACCTCTCCAAGTGACATCCATGGGCCTCCTGGTTCGCAGCCTGCTCAATTGCCACTGTGAAGGACATAAGAGGAATATTTAGCCATACCTATCCATAATATACATGAGCTGGTGATTATTAAATAGGTAGTGGAGTGATACTTACACACAGATGGGACTTCCCCTGTGCTCCTAGCCTCTTGGATCCACTGATCCAAGAGATCTCCCTTTCGCCGCTTCACGTCGGCATAGTGATGCCTGACCTGCTCACCAGTTCGGGATATCCCAGTGGCCCTGGTGAGGTCACAGGCGAGACAGTCCCAGGCTTCCGCTTTATATTGGGAACCCTGGTACTGTCCCTGCAGCAGTCTCTGCTCATGGTCTTTGACAAGGAGTCCTGCCATGACTCTGGAGTCCTGGATGCCCCAGCACTGCGCCTGAAAGTGCACACCCTCTCCCATTCCAGACATAGTGCCTGCAAGGGGAAGCTACAACCAGTTATGAAATGTATTCCCACCTGTTGGGATTAAATAGGGCTGATTTTCTGCACTTTGCCATGATGGGACGGTTTTGAAAAGGCTAAATTATGGGCAATCCTGCTTACCCAAGGTTGACATTGCTTAAAGGGGTATACCAATGGGCAAATTGAGTTAGCTGGCTTACACCTACTAAGCTGGGCCGTGCAATGCTTAGCATTGCTTAATATTTCATTTGCATTATATTATCTTTTTGGCATTGATTTATTATTCATTACATGTTATATATTTGTCTGGTATCCATGATTCATGTGTACATACACTGTATGGGATCCTTGTGTTTATTAGGGGACTTCAACACTTTATTACAATTAAAATTACACCTTACATCTGAGCTTACTGGAGTACTCCAGTTCACATATTTATTATGTAGTAGGTTATACAACATAAGACTGTATATAGATCCCTTTCACATGTTAAGTTTGATTTTCCTATAGTGAGGATTTGTTTGGTGATACCTCAATCTTATGTACTGCTATGATATCTTAGTAGTTAACTACTTTGACTGTAGTGTACAGGGTCCTGGGTTCAATACCTGCAAAGGCTATTTATTTTGCTTCTGACCAGAGCAGCGGCTGTTGCAAACAGAGTGATTAAGGCACATTTAAGCACTTGTAAGCAGGTTTAGGTGGGTTTGCACAAGGGTACACTATGCTAACCTCCGGTTAAATATGCTTACAGAGTGTTAGATTCAATATTACTTAACCTGTGTGCGCATTGCTTACCCCCACGCAAACAGGCTTAAACCCGCTTACTGGTGCTTAAATATACTTACTCCCACTTAGTACTGCTTAATAGGGCTTACACTTGCTTACTAGTGCTTACTCCTGCTTACCACTGCACTAATTTAGACAGTAATATCTAATGGTTCTTGGGAAGGTTGGGGAATTTGGAAGCTGTATGGAGTTATCATTCATTACACATTTTACCTTCCATTTGTATCCCTGATTCCTGTGTACATATACTGTATGGGGCACGTGTGATTATCTGTGGACTTTGCAACATTATGATACTGACACCTCACATCTGCATTTACTGCAGTACTCCAGTTCACAAATATATGTTATTCAGTAGGTTATGCAACTAAAAATATTGGTCATAAAGTGATTTGACATGGAAAATGGAATGTGCTGCAGTGGGACTCGATCCAGGAATAATTGCTCGTAAGGCGAATGCTCTGCCCGCTACACTATTACTGTAGTGCTTCATTTGCATATATCTTGCTTTTTATCCTCTTCTGCCATTTAAGCTGCATTAACCATAGCTAAGAGATGGGCAGACCAGCGCACCTACGGTTAAATTTAATCTGTTTCATAAAAAATAAATCTTTATTTTTGTTGTTTTAACTATTGCTCTTGTACACGTGGGGGGATGTTTCTGGGGGTATGTGTACATCTATGAGTGGTCTCACTCATTCTTTTTTGCCTTGTTTGCTGTTCTTCATTGCAGGGGCATGTATATTCTGAGAGCTCTGCTCTCAGACACGCCCCCTGCACTCTTACACACTCCGTGTAAGATTAGGAGCTCAGGCAGCGCGCCTTCATTAATATGCATGGCACGCTGCCGTCCTGCTCCTAAACGGCCACTTCCGTGCAGGACTAAGCTAGTCCTGCACAGAAGGATAGTGAGTCCAGGGGTATATCATATCATATTATGAAGACACACACTGCATCATATGGTAAAGAAGGCAGGGTGAAAAAAATAAATAAATCAATTTTGTAGCTACCATCAGGCCATTTTCAGGTAATAATAGATTACAAAATAACAGTAATGATACAGAGGGGTTGGTGCTGCACGAAATGTCAATACATAATTGAATACAGATTTTATTTACTTGGTGGTGGATTTTTCCTTCAAGCACCACAATGACCTATTTAGAGGGTTCTTGCTATATAATTAATTACCTAAATAAAGTTTTTCATACATAAAACAATTGCTTGTAAGATGTTCTAAAATGTTTAAAAAATAATTATAAACTGCGAAAAAAGTCATACTGATGCAAGCTTTTAAACATTTGATAAAAATATTAATTTGAACAGGATTGCTACAAAGCAAATGTCCAGAATATAAAGTCTGGCAATTGGCACAGAAGGTTAAGACTGTGAGCTGTGGGACAGGATTTGATTACCTCAACCCTCATTTGCCTATTGAGTGACCCTGAGTAAGTCCCTTAACTAGATACTGCTTGGGAGCTACTGGCATTTTAGACTGTGCTCATCAGTGATCTCCTGGACTGCAAGCCTAGTTACTACTGAAGACATTAAAATAAATAAATAAATTAATTAATTAAAAGGTTTCGTTTTTTTTTTTAATTCAACCAGGAAAGTATGGGATCCAAGGATCTATATGTTTTTATATCTAAATGCCTCTTTTTTTTTAAATTTCAAAAAGTCTTTTGTGTTTGTAATACCATGATAGGTATGATTAAAGTTTGTGAAATTAGCATTGCTTTAGGTTTTTGATGCTAGCCAGAAGTGCTCTTTGCAGCACTTGCAGTCTACCCAGTAATAACTTCTTCTGCAATTCGTACGGAGTTACATGTATTGGTAACATATCTAAGTATGATTGTAAATTCTTTTTTATAAGACCCATTGCTCCTACTGCAACTGGAACTGTCTGAGTATCCTTCTTCCACATAGTCCTCATTTCTGCCAGCAAATCCTGATATTTTATGACTTTGTGTCTCTATACATAACACACTGTAGTCACTGGGTGTATCAATTTCAGTAATCAATGCTACTTTTTTCTTCCTTTCATGGACTACTATATCTGGTTTCATAGCATCTATTTTTTAATCTGTTGGTAATGGGCGATCCCTTGTGATATAAACCATCATTTTCTACAATGCTCAATGGCGCATGTTTCCATTACCTTTCAGCTACTTTAGTACCATAATGTCTGCACAATACCCACTGCAACAGTCTTGCCACATTATTATGCCTTTCAGTATTAGTATATCACAACCAGCAACAAGATGTGCAACTGTTTCCAATTCTGTTTTACAAAACCTACATTTGTCTGTTTCTACTACATGCTCAATGGACTTTGTAAACCAATGTGTACGTAGTCCACTATCTTGGGCCACCAATATTGACCTTTCATCTCTTTGTTTAAAATTTGCCTCTCCTTAACTATTCCTGCATTCAATCCTGATCAACATGAAGTTGTTCCAAGAGTTTTCTATATTTGCAACTATATTTATGTATTTTCCACATTTCTTGCCTTCTCATCTGATTCCTTACCTTATATCCTTTCTTTTATTTTTTTGCACATTTAGCTGCTGCCTGATTTTTATCTACTTATAGTTTGATTTTCATTCCTGCTTGATGCCGATATGCTTCTGTCAAACTAACAGGGAAGTCATCTTAGACTTACTCTCCTTACGTTTCAAAACTTTCTCTACTTTTGGGTCTTGTGAGGTCAGCAGATATGTATGCAGTTCCATGATTGCAGATCTATACATGTAATCAATTTTGAGGAGGCCTGTACCTCCTTCAGAACAGGAAATATATAGTCTTGGTATGCATATAAATCATTTGATGAGCATGAAGCATCCTTCTTGTTTTCCTGTCCACCCTATCCAACATCTTTTAGGGCCAGTCAATCACTCCAAAACTAGAAGTTAGGACAGAAAGAGCAAATTGATTTATATCTTGGACTTTGTTCCTAGATGTCAACATTGTTTTCAGTATTAATTTTAGCCTTCTAAAATTTTCTTTAAAGTTTTATTAACGTTTTTCATGTTTTATTGTTGATCTTTCGCATTCCTGTCCCAAACTGATGTTTTCTTGGTGCTGCAGCTTTCCTGCTTTAAAAGTTGCTTTTGCACATTTATCAAGACCAAATGACATTCTTGTATCATCTGAAAAAGTTTTGACCACTTGCAGTTTTGCTTTCAGTTCCTCGTTTCATGACCTATAAAGTTTTAAATCAGCTACAAAAAGAAGATAAAAAGTCTTTACATTTTGTTGTTTTTGTGGGAGCCAAATTGAAGCAATGACCTAATTGTTAAGCAAACAGCTTAATGGGTTAAGGACAAGACAAAAGAGCAGCGGTAACAGATAGTCACCCTGGAATATCCCCCTTTGAATTTTTATCCCTGAAATAACAATTTGTTCTTTATTATGGCTTAACTGCAAAGTGGTTTGCCACTGTTTCATGCTTGCTGTAATGTAATCAATCAGTATAGGGTGCATCGTATACATTTTTAAGCACTCTTTATCCATGAATGTGGGATACTGTCAAATGCTTTTTTTTGCAATCTATCTATGCCATACTTAAATTCTTCCCTTTTTACAGTTCTCCATTATGATTTTATTTAACAACAAATGATCATTGTTCCATACAACTTTCTTTTGTTACCCTTTTGTTCTATTGCCATGACTGAGTCTTCTTCTAAATGACTATAAACTCTGTCAGCAAAATTTCCTGTGTATAATTTATATGTCGTCAGAAGGCAGGTTATTTTTTCTATAGTTTTTAAGATAGCTTGTAGGTTTGCTCTTACGCAGGAGCATTATTTTTCTTCTTACTAACCAGGTTGTTGTCTGTTTGGGGTACACATACAAATAGTTTTTACTCATGGTTAAATCTTCATGTACAGATGTTAATACTTTGAGCCAGAAGTTAGGTATTGCATCTGGGCCTGGTGTTTTCCATTTAGGATCTTTTCTTAACTTTGTTTCAGTCTCTCTGGCCATTTCGTCTTCCCATTTCATATCCTGTACATTTGAAGTTCTTATTCTTTCTTTTACTTCTTCTATCCATTTAGCATCTTTGTTATGTGCCACAGGATCTTCATACCTATTTCTCCAAAATGTATCTATTTTTTTCTTTTTTTTTGGTGGTGTTTCAATTCCTTTTGCATTGTTTCTCAGTTCTCTATAAAAATTTTTTGGATCATCAATAAATTGCTTATTTTGTACTTTTCCTTTATATTTATCTGCATATATTCTACATTTTTCTGCCTGTGCTGATATTTTTAGTTTATTATTTGCGATAGTGCACAATAGATCCTGATCTGCTCTGATATTGTGCATTGCTTTTATCATGTCTGTCTTTCTGGGTATTTTTGCTGATCTGTTCCCTCTTCTATACTCTTTTAACAGTGACACTTTTTGTCTTAATTACTTTAGAGTTTTCTCTATTCAATAATTCCATGATGACATTCGATTTCCCCCCTTCCTTTCCCTTACTACCCTGTGTTTTTGTGGTAAAACTTCATCTGTTATTAATTTAGCTGCACAGTATTATATCCTAGTTACTGTTATATCGCATGAATTTCTATAAACAGTTTTAATTACTGTGTTCATTTGTTTTACCAAATTTCTAACTTTCTGAGTTTTATTGATTTTCTGTAGTCTATTTCTTTTATTGATCCTAATATGTCTGCCCATCTCTATTAAAATCAAGCAACTCTTCTCTTAGATCATTTTATTCTAAACTGAGGGCACGTTCTCTGTTCTATTTTTCCTGCAGGCGTTCTATAGAAAGTTCCAGAGCATCTTCCTATGTCACATTCTCTTCAGTTTCATCCTGTGTGATTCATTGCTCTTGTATATGAGAACTCACTGGCCTATCACTCCACAACATTGACTGTTTCAAAGTTGCCACAGTTCCTTGTTCCTTCGCTTCCTGTGCAACTCCAACTGAACCTGTGTACTGGTTTCCTCTGGAAGGCTCCAAAGTATCTTCATATGGCAATCGATCAGATGTTTCCCACCCTACTGGTTTCTCCTTAATTTGGGGAGCTATTGCTCTATCCTGCTGTGATGTTATCAGAGTTAAATTTTCTACACTAAATCCTTTACTTCTTAGATAATCCATAACCTCTGTTTTATTTTTTTAATTTCTCCATTACTAATCCTCTTTTCTACTTTGTCTGTTTTCTTAGTTTTGTATTGTAAAATTTTCCATGCCTGGATGCT
Organism: Protopterus annectens; assembly: GCF_019279795.1. Lineage (NCBI taxonomy): Eukaryota > Metazoa > Chordata > Ceratodontiformes > Protopteridae > Protopterus > Protopterus annectens. The sequence continues at coordinate 1,905,697,132 of NC_056737.1, forward strand.
TTTGGATGTATTTGTCTTCAAAAATCTTTGGTGCTGCTCTATTTATATTGATTAGTTTTGCTTTCTCCTTTGCATAAATATTACGGCATATTAAATTTCTTTTTTCTTTCCCATGTCCATATTTCTTCTTCAGGTGTCTCTTGCTCCTCCTGTTTCTCTCTACTTGGGGTACTCATTGTTCCATCATGCTGTGATATAATATGTGTTAGACTTTCTACACTAAATCCTTCACAGGCATTCCACAACTTCTCCTTCTATTTTTTTAACTTCTGCTTTACTAATCTTCTGTTCTGCATTCCCTCTTTGTGACCTTATTTTTTGTATTGGGAAGTTTTCCATATCTGGATGCCTTTGCCTGTATTTCTCTTTGATTATCTTTGGGGTTGCCTTTTTGTATGTCTCTGCATTGTAACGTTACTGGTATTCCACTAGTTAGGAGACACTACCATGCAACTGCAGACTTATGGTGATAATTTGCTGTAAACAATAATGTATAGCAGATAAGTGCATTTGAAAAGACATCTTGTCATCATATTGTATGGAGCTTGTTTCTAATTAATGGCTTTGCAGAGATGCGTTGTGCTGACTGAGTGATTCTGCTACATGTATGCAATGTATTTCTCATGATTCCATCACAGATGAAAGGCAAGCTGTGAGTATAGATTCTGCTGCTAAAAAAGCATGGTGATGCTTGTCATATTTACACCAAAACTATTTAGTTTAATCTTGTATGCTTTATTGCAGAACAGCTCAGCTTCCTGTAGTTAGTGACAGTCCCACATAAGGGCCACAGTTTATTAGGATCCTTTACCATATCACCACCAAATGACAGTTTCTTCAAAGTCATATCATGTCTAACAGATGGGGACGGGATTTCTAAATGTACTGTTTACCTTCCCACAATTATATTCTGCATACTAGTCAATCATGTATTAATTATTAACATATGTGGTTCAAGATGTGATTACCAGGCTGAATCTGCAATTTGTTACACTATTATCATTGCTGTACCCCAGTAATCGAAATATAAATAAATAAATTACAAAGATGTGAGCTGTAATAGATATAGTTGTCTTAAACCTCAGATATCTGTTAGTTTTCTGCAGTATTTTTGTTTCCTGCATACAACAAAGTCAGTTTTCTGAGTTTCACTAACAGCAGGCCCAGTTCACCAGTAACAAATCCCTATTGGAAGTATGGGATCTGTAAAAGTGAACTTGACACATTCAATCAATCAATCAATAATTAAATTAAATATAATTGCTGAAAAAACATAGCAAATCACAAAACTGACTTCAATATCATCAAAAAAGTTTTACAAGGTAGCTTGATGGCAGAGCACACTGCCGCCGCACCCCTGCTTATTATTTATACTGCTTATTTTTTTATATTTTTTTCACTGGGTTGGTTATCCTGGGCAGGCACCCACTTTCGGAGATGACCTGGTATACATAATAACAAGCAGAAATGTACACATAGCAATGCCATAATATTAACAGAAAATAACAATAACTGATGCTTATATAATTTTATGAAACAAAAATTATGCAATTATGAGTAAAGAAAATAATTCAAATTAAGTAGGTGCAAAAGATTCCAACATGGATTATAAAGGATATAAAAACAGAAGCATGTGCAATACTAATAACAAGATCGCATATACCAATTTCAATACTGCTGTTTCTCAGTGTATATGAACTATTCATCTGCTGATTCAAAGATCAGTGTTCATCAGAGTAGGGGGGGATACTCTGAGGTACCACAGCCCAAGATTTAGTTTATATTTCCCACACAGTTTCAGCCTTGATATTTCAACAATTGTAATTTAGTCCCCCAGATTTCATCAGGAACTCCTCCAAGGGTTACATATCCTTTTCAGTATGAAACATCATTTCAGGATGTTGTTGTTTGTCTTTCGGCTTTTCCCGGTAAGGGGCCGCCACAGCGGAACTCCAGTCCGCTAATGATTGGCAGTAGATTTTTACGAAACGAGGTGCCAGCTCGATGCTTCAACCAATGAAGGCACGCCCATTTACGCACGCATGTCTTTCAAACGCTACCCAACCATGGGGAGGACATGCAGACTCCACATAGAAGGCACTCCCAAGCCCAGCTGAGAATCGAACAGGAGAACCTCTTGCTGTGAAGTAACAACACTACCACCGTACCACCGCGGCATCCCATGAAACGTCATTTCAGGATGATTTTTAAAAAATATATGCTGCTCTATACAAGTTAGAAGTAGAATTTTGTAAGAAACTATTTTGTCCACCAGAAGATCCTCAGTGATTTATCTTGCCCTGCCTGGGGTTGCAGGGTTTCAGTAGCACATCATATCAGTATGGATCCAACACTGTTATTCTGAGAATATCAGCTTGTTCTGCCTGTGATTAGCCCAATTAGTTAAATATCATGCTATGTACACCAAAGCAATCCCACTTCCAGATACATGAGATACTGCACACAGTGACCTAATTTTCTAAGATTATATCCAGGCAGGTACTGACGCAGTCTTCAGGTACTGTATGAATGTGCAGTTCTGTAGTGAGGTGAAGAACTTGTAAGTACTGAAGCCATCATAAAAGGTAAGCAAAGTTCATTTTTTATCATTTATTTTACAGAACTGTCTGCCTAACTGCAGAATATTTGGGAAAGACAGGAAAAAGTAAGTCTCAATACAAAGCAAAATGTCAACTACTGTCAGTTGCTGTGACAATTTTTCTATATTTTATATGCACTGACATTAGTTTTAAATGGTTTACCTTCAAAAGTTTGTCAGCCACATCTGCTAAGCTGCTTTCGCGAACTGCGAAATTCAAAAACCGTGAAAACCAAATTGCTGAATTACAAAACCTCGTCCCCTTTTTGACCCATGGTAGCACTCATTTCGATGGTGGAACGATCAAAAATGTCGAAGTTCGATATTCTTACATTTTAGGACATCGGCATAACAGAATTTGGCTAAACGTTTCGCATATACGGCCATTCGGAAATGTGCCTTCGCACAAATGAATGCATACTGTTTTAAACAGGTACATAACAAGAATCCAGATATTGTCAAAATGGCAAGTATTCCAATAAGCTCTGGCAATCCAGACAAATATATGGCACAGACACATTATTGAATACATGGCTGTCAGTAAAATCAGCCGTGGTAAGTGCTGGAGATGTTTCCCTGCAAATCGAACTCAGCACATTTACATGATTTGGGATCAATGAAAACAGAAACTCAAAGTCTGACCAACAGTCCAATAGGTCAGATAGAAAAGGCAGCCATGGAAACACTTCTGATCATGTAAAGATGACTAGAAGAGAGAGACTCTGAGTACAGTCAGGTAGTTTTGTGCTTCAAAAAATAATGACAAATGCAACAATAATTCAGCAAATCCATATATATAGCATGAATTCTGCAGCACATACATGCATACATACATAAATACATAAACACACACACACACACACACACACACATGCACACACGCACACACGCACACACGCAAACATACACACGTCTTTATCTGGATAGATAGAGGTGTGTGTATGTGTGTGTGTGTGTGTGCACGCGAGAGAGAGTGAAACAGAGATTGAGAGATAACATGTGTTTTTCTGTATGTGTATAAGAGTATGATACTCAGAGCTGCTCATTGTTTGACAACTTTGCTGCAGATTGCTGAGAACCTGCTTTCACCTGGAGCAATCCATTACCGAAAAGACAATTTTTTTGCACTTCTCTTATAAATTGTGACTGTATTTTAGCAGTTTATTTAAGTTATTTGCTGTTTTTTCTATATTCTATATATAAAAAACTGTACTGTCTACTGCTACTTTAAGTAGTTATGAGTAATTGCATTGTATTACATTGCATCTGACAGTTGTAAGGCTGTTGTAGGTAGTCTGTGTAGTCTTGTTACCCCTGGCCTCCAAACCAGCTATTCTAAGTTTTTTTTTTCTGCACTCTTGTGGCAAAAATGTGCTGATCTCAGCTGTCTGAGTTGGGGATTGCTGGTGGAAGGCTTATTGTTTGCTTTCCTCAATGGTTATAAGCTTAAAATTTGTTTCTCTTTGCTCATATTTAAGCCTCACATTTGCATGGGCTTTGGCATAGATACTCAGAACCACTCATCATTTGGCGACCACTACAGATTGCCGAGAATCTGCTTTCACCTAGGACAATCCATTACTGAAAAGAAAAAAATAAGTATTTTTTGCTCTCCTCCTAAAAATTGTGGCTGTATTTTAGCAGTTTCTTAAGTTATTTGGTGTATTTTCTACACTTTATATAAAACATGTACTGTCTATTGCTGCTTTAAGTTCATAGGTTCATAGGTTCATAGGTTCATACTAGGCTATCTGCCCAAGGGCATTTATAAGCCTAGCCCATAGTTATGTGGCTTTTGCCACCCCTTTAGTTTGAATAAAAACTATGCCTATCATTTTTCTGTGCCTCTGTCAAGCAGTGACACTGAAGTAATCCCTGGGGTATATCTGCGATCTCCCATCCATTGGTCAAGATTCCTCTTGAACAAGGCCAGCGAGGTGCTCTGCCTCACATGTACCGGGATTTTGTTCCACAGCATAGGGTGTCTCTGGGTGATGAATCTGTCCCCCCAGCACGTTCTATTTATAACCGTGTCAAGGTTTAAGTCTCCCGCCCTTGTGGTTCTGAGGGATCTAGATTTTTTGAGGTGAAGCATATTCATCAAATCTGGGTTTGACATGGCCTTATATGTCAGGCACAGGTCACCTCTGAGCAAGCGGTATGAGACTGAATAAAGCTGGAGTTCTTTCAGTCGGGCAGCATAAGACATATTTTTGAGACCCTTTATCCTTTTGGTGAGGAACTTTTGGGGCCTTTCAAGCTGCATCAGGTGTCTGGTCAGATACATTCCGAACGGGGCATTGTACTCAATCATAGGTCTAATGAGTGATGAGTACAGGGGACGATGACCTCCCTTGATCTAGATGTGAATCCCTTCATGATCAGGTGGGCGATATAGAAGGTTTTCCTAACTACTTTAGCAACATGAGTGTCAAACGAAAGACTACTGTCAACTTGGGTCCCCAGATCCCTGATGACTTTTTCTGTGCTCAGTGGATTGTCACCTATATGGTAGCTAGGGGTAACCTTGTTTTTCCCGAAGGGTATGACTATGCATTTTTGGCGTTTAACTTCAGGCCATGGCTCTGGCACCAGTTATCCGTTTCTGTGAGGCCCTTCTGGAGGATATCTGTGTCAGATGTGTTTTCGACTATGGCCCAGTTTGCAGTCATCTGCAAACTTTGTCAGCCATAACCCTCCTGTGTTTGCTTGTACTTCAGAAAAGTAGATGCCGAACAAGAGTGGACCCAGGACTGAGCCCTGTGGGACACCACTTGTGACAGGCTTTGAGTCTGACATGGCTCCAGCAACTCTGACCCTGTGGGTTCTGTCGCTAGCCAGTTTGCAACCCATCTTGTGATGTATGGGTTTACATTCAAACTGATGAGTTTTTCGATGATACCTGAGTGGGGTATTGTGTCGAAGGCCTTTGCCAGGTCGAGGTAGGCTGTATGGACTGCCTTTCCTCATCAATGGCCTTGGTGACTGTCTCGAAAAGTCAACCAAGTTTAAGATGCAGGATCTGCCTTTGACAAAGCCAAACTGGGTTGGATCCAAAGTCTGCAAGTTCCCTATGTCTTTATTTATGAGTTCCATTATGATCCTCTCCATGGCTTTGCAGATAAGGCTTGTCAAGCTAATGGGGCGGTAATTTCCAGGGTCTGTGGAGGCACCGCCTTATGAAGTGGGACCACAGTCGCCGGCGCCACTCCTTGGGTAATGATCCTGAGGTGAGGCTAAGATTAAACAGCTGTCCTAACTGGGGGTTTAATTCCTCATTGAGTTCATGAAGCACACAGCCGGGGACACCATCCCGTCCCATGGATGCTGTGTTTTTGCCTTAGTGAGGGCAGTTCTCACCTGGGCGTTGGAGATGTTTGGGGGCTACAATCCTCTGGAATAGATATCTCTCCTTTGGGGAGGGGGGAGTTTGCACTGAACCTGTCAGCCAGTATGTTAGCAATGTGTGTAGGTTCAGTAATTTTCACATCATTTTGAACTAATTCTGAGCATATCTGGGAGTTTCCTCCTAGGTTTCTAACATAGCTAAAGAAGGCCTTATGATTGTCTTTAGAGTCCTTGGCGATTTTTCTCTCAAAATTTGCCTTGGATGATTTTATGAGAGCTCTTAGTTTTTACTTATAATGATCAAAGGTGTCTTACCTTTCAAGGATTTTGCTCTATCTTGTAGTAGCTTCCTCCTTTTGTTGTAGAGCTTGTTTATGGCTGGGGTCCACCAGACTGGACGCTTGCCTTTGGTACAGAGAGTCTTAGTTTTGTTTGGGATTGCCTGATCCATGCAGTCCTGTAGGTGCTGGTAGAAGGCATTTGTAAGTGATTCAGCGGTTTGAGTAATGTTTACCACTGGCTCAGGGGCCTTAAAGGAGACCACACTAGTTTTAGAAGTGTGAAATCGGCTTTTGAGAAGTTTTTCACTGTGATCTTTTTGTTTCAGGTGGGGGCGGGATGAGGACCTCCAGCGAGATTAGTTTATGATCTGATCTCACCAGTGAGGGGTATACTTCCGGTGTTGAACATTTTGATCCCATGTTCGTGATGATGAGATCAAGTATGTTTTCACCTCTTGTGGGGATGGTGACTAGTTGTTCCATGGCATTTGAGTTTATGAACTCCAGGAATCTTTGGGTTAGAGTGTTCGGGCTTGAGTAGTGTTCCCAGTCTATATTAGGGTAGTTGAAGTCACCTAGTATGATGGTGTTTGGAGATACATTTATCCCCTCCAATGTTTTCAGGAAGGCCATGTGAGGTTCCTGAGTTTGAGAGGGTGGCCTGTAACATGCTACAAATTGCAGAGCAGTCTTGCCTATGGTTAATTGCACCTGGATGGTCTCCGATGCATCGTGCGTTGCCACCAACCTTGAGGTGTGGGTGTCCTTTATGAATATGGACACCCCCCCTCCTTTCTTGGTGTTGTTGTAATTAACTGCACTGTATTACATTTTATCTGATAGTTGTAGGGCTGTTGTAAGTAGTCGGTGTGGTCTTCTTATGCTTGGGCTGCACACAAGCTATTCTACATTAAGAATTTTTTCCACACTCTTGCAGTGGACATGTGCTGGTCTACCTGTCTGAGTTGGGGATTGCTGGTGGAAGGTTGGTAGTTAGCTTAAAACTTGTTTCTCTTTGCTCGTATTTAAGGCTAGCATTTACCCAGGTCTTTGCATAGATACTCAGAGCTGCTTGTATTGATGATTTCACTACAGATTGCTGAGAATCTGCTTTCACTTGGAACAATCCATTACTAAAAAGACCAAAATATTGTATTTTTTGTACTTCTCTTACATATTATGACTATACCTCTCAACTGTCCAAATTTTCACAGAATGTCCAGATTTTTGGCTCATATTTTTGCTCTGTGCCTCATAAAATTTGTGGTTTTCTGTCAAATCACTTGGATGATCTGAGAATTAAAGTCACTAAATAATGAAATATATTTGAGTTTCAGACTTCATATCCTTCAGAAAATGTATGTCAAAAATCCCTGTTACTCTAGCAACTTTCTACGTTTATAAAAGCAATATTTTAAAAAAAGTCCCTATTTTGGGGCCTTTGTCCCCCCATTTTGTTAGGCTCTGTTCAGATTTCTTGCATTAAGAGGTTGAGAGGTATGATTGTGGCTATATTTTAGCAGTTTCTTAAGCTATTTGCTGTTTTTTTTCTGTACTTTACATAAAAAATATACAGTCTACTGCTGCTTTAAGTAGTTCATTGCACTGTATTAAATTTAATCTAATAGTTGTAGGGCTGTTGTAGGTAGTCTGTTTGGTCTTGTTACAAAACCAGCTATTCTACATTAAGAAGATTTTTTTCTGCATTCTTGTTGCAGAAGTGTGTTGATCTAGCCTGTCTGAGTTGGGAATTGCTGGTGGAAGGCTTATTGTGTGCTTTCCTGCTTGGTAGTTAGCTTGTATTTATGCTTCACATTTATGCAGTGCTGCTCTTTGCACAGTGGTAGTTAGCAATGCCCTGTATAGACACAAAAGCCTTGAAGCTCAGTTTGTCCCTAAACAGCTGTCAGTGCAACCCTTCCAAGCTTTTCTGCTGTCCTAGAAGCAACTCATTTGTGCACTGAGCAGTGTTGCCTTATTGATCAACCTTAGGCTGCACTAAGTATAGGTCCCTCTTGTAGTCTCAGCACTAACAGCAAAGTCCTGTCAAATGAATCCATTCCCTTCCCTAATAAAACATACAGTAAGAACCTGCTATTATGGACAGTTCAGATTTGTTAATGGTGGCTCATGCCTATTAAACCTGATTGACATCTTTGCAAAATTCAACAAGGCCCTGGACGAGGAAAAGACAGTGAATGCAAATTTGACACAATCCCCCACTAAGGTATTGTAAAGAAACTCTCAAAACTGGGAACTAACTCCTACCTCACTAGATGGGTAGCCACTTGGCTCACCAACAGGACACATACTATTAAAGTTGGTGACTTCATCTCTAGCAAAAGGCTAGTCACCAGTGGCATACCACAGGATTCTGTACTGTGCCCTTTACTGTTTGGTATTTATTTCTCAGAAGTCCAGGCAAATGTGGAAGGCCCTTGTCTGACCTAGTTCCCTGATGACTACATATTGAGAGCAATCATTGAGTCCTCAATGATGTTAATATAACACAGAAAGGGTTAACAGAGGCAAATGATTAGTGCCGAAGCCATAGATTAAGGCTAAATGCAAAAACAAATGCATTATTATTCTCTTTCAGGAAGCTGATATCCCTGTTAATTACATTATAGACAGCACCCCCCTAAGTGTAGATCCAGTGATACATGATCTGGCTACTCAAGCTGCTAGCAATCTGATCTTTGTCCATCATGTATCCACAGTGGTAAAGAAATCCTTCTGTGTGGCATGTCTCATAAGTAAAGGCATCGGATCTAGATCTAAGGATGTTATAATTCCATTAGACCAACAATTGAGTACAATACTCCTATTTGCATGTACCTCACCAGACATATGTAATAGCTGGAGACACCACAGAGGTTTCTCACCAAGAAAATACAGGGTACACAAAACAAGTCCTATGCAGGAAGACTGAAAGTCCTGTCTCTGTATTCTGTCTCCTACATGCTGCTAGGGGGTGACATCTCCCACAGATTGCAATTTCTCTGGAACAAGCTCCCAGTGCATGTGAACAGAGCCCCTACCTGAGCCTCTTTAAACGCAGCCTAAATCAATGGATGGCTCACTACAGATTCACTACTGGAGTTGCATTTATGTCCCTCATGAACAAAGGCAGTCAGTATTAATTATCATAGACTCTTACCTCTGTGAACTTCACTCACCTCACCACTGACAATTGGGGCAACTCGGGATCAATTTGACTAGGCTTGTAAGGGCTCTAGGGCCGTTAGCCTAGTAACCTTCTATGAACTTATGAAACCATTAAAAGCAGTTTAATCAAATGCCATTCTGTGAATTTAGAACACTCATACTAGACCCCATTTTACATCTAATGAAAATAAATATAACTTTGCTTTTGCAGAGGAGTTCCTGCACCCTTCACACTCTCACATCTTTAAAAATATCACTAACTTCAAGACCTTATTCCCCACTGTTGCACAGTCGTCTTGTTTATGGTTGTTATGTGTTAATGAACAGTGAGCTTGATGAAAAAGCCTAGACAATTTGTTCTTTACTAATCAGAGATCATGATAGCTCTACATGTGCATGTGTGTGTGTGTGTGTGTGTGTGTGTGTGTGTGTGTCTTTGTCTTTATATATATATATATATATATATATATATATATATATATATATATATATATATATATATATGAAATTTTATACATTGATCGAAACAGCAAAATGTCAATAGCAATAATTTCCACTAGAGAAGGTTGACAATGCAAATGTCAGCAGTCACATTCATGAGGAAAATCATCAATGCATGCCAACAAAAGCATTGCTTTTTTTGTAAGGGGACAACCCATTCCCCCTGCTACATATATATACTAACTCTGAGATTGCATATTCCCCAGGGAAAGGGAACATTTTTCACCTGGGTATTGCTGATCTCACAGGCCTGTTGACCATATGCATATGTGATCGACCAACCAGCATCACATCCAAATTCAGGAGTCACACACACACACACACACACACACACACACACACACATATATATATATGGGTCTACTTCTAAATTTCAAAACTTCAAATATTTTATGCTGAGACCATAACATCGATGTTTTGAAACTTGAAACCATTTAAATGGAGATTGCCCTACAGTGAGCAACAGTATATTTACTGTTTTCCTCACTGTAGTGCAATCTCGGAGTTGGTATATTTAATTAGCAGGGAGTGTGGAGGGTGCAGGGGGGCAAAAATGTAAAAAAAAAAAAAAAGATTTTTTGTTTTTATTTTTTTTATTTATTTAAATAGGTGTTCGATGAAGAGGTGTTCCTTACTTTGTGATTCGACGAGATGCCATAGACCCTTGTGTGTGTGTGTGTGTGTGTGTGTGTGTGTGTGTGTGTGTGTGTGTGTGTGTGTGTGTGTGTGTGTATATATATAAACACACATATTTATATATATATATATATATTTTTATATATATATATATATATATATATATATATATATATATATTTTTTTTTTTTTTTTTTTTTTTTTTTGGACGAAAACAGCAATGTCAAATCAAAGTTGGTTGATTCCTGTTTTCACCGACCTGCACTATTGCGAGTATACAGTTAAGAGAATGTCACTGTGCATTCGCACATATGTAGACGGAGTTATGACTACAGATCAGGAAATTACCCTTTTCCCCAATGTAGTGCATTCTCAGAGTTGGAATATATTATTTGCAGGGGGTGTGGGGGTGCAGGGGGCATAACACCCCAGCAAAAAGATGACATTATGTGGTACGCAGTAGTGATTTGCTTCACAGAATGTCAAAAGTGTGAATATGAATTTGTTGGTATGTCCCTTTGACATTCTGTACTAACTGATATGCTGAACTTCGCACATCTGATTCACAGATGTGAATGGATTTTTTCTGCACTTCGACATTCTCGTAGTAAACCATATATATATATATATATATATATATATATATATATGTGTATATAGATTCATAGGTTGGTATTAGGCTATCAGCCCTAGGGCCTATACAAGCCTAGCCATAACATTTCCCTGGCTATTTTGTTCTAGGAATTTTACTTCCCTGGTTCCATGTCTAACATGATAGATGACTGACGTGATCCCCAGGGTGAATTTCCTCTCTCCCATCCAGTCGTCAAGGTCCTTTTGAAGAGGGCCAAAGAGGCGCTCTGCTTGACATGTATGGGCAGTCTATTCCAGAGAATGGGGAGTCTCTGGGACAGGAATCTATCCCTCCAGCATGTTTTGTTCATTGTGATGACCAGGTTTAGATTCCTGGAGTGTGTGGCCTGTGATTCTTTTAGTGAGGTATTTCTGCAGCCTTTCCAGCTGTTGTAGATGTTTTGTGAGGTACATACCAAATGGGGCCTTGTACTCTATATTGGGTTTAATGAGGGATGAGTACAGTGGGACAATGACCTCCTTTTTCCTGGATGAAAAGCCCATAGTAATGAGATGTGCCACATAGAAGGATTTCCTGACTGTTGTGGCGATGTGGTTATAGAAGATGAGACCACTGTCCACCTGTGTCCCTAAGTCCCTTATCACACTTTTAGTGTTTAGTGTACTGCCATTTATGTGATAATTCATGGGTACATGGTTTTTCCCAAAGGGGATAACTATACATTTCTTGGCACTGAGCTTGAGCCCATGGCTCTGGCACCAAGCATCTGTCTCTGTAAGGCCCTTTTGTAGGATATCCACATCATTTGGGGATTCGATAATGGCTCCCAGTTTGCAGTCATCTGGGAAATTTGATAGCCAGAGTTCCTTGGTGTTGGCCTATACTTTGGAGAAGTAGATGCCAAACAAGAGTGGTCCCAGGACTGAACCCTGAGGTACTCCACTTGTCATTTGTCTGGAGCTGGATTTAGAGTCGGCTACTTTTACAGTGTGGGTTCTGTTAGTAAGCCAGTTTGCGACCCATCAAGTGATGTAGGGATTAATGCCCAGCTTAGTAAGTTTATCTATGATTCCAGAGTGGGGGATGGTGTTGAAGGCCTTGGCGAGGTCCAGATAGGCTGTGTGGACCATCTTACCCTCATCCATGGCTCTGGAGACTGATTTGAAGATGTCAATCAGGTTGAGGAGACAAGATCGGCCCTTCACAAAGCTAAACTGGGTGGAGTCCAGTGTTTGAAGGTTGCCAATGTCTTTGTTTATAAGTTCCATGATAATGTGTTCCATGGCTTTGCATGGATCAGGCTCGTTAGGCTGATGGGATGATAGTTCCCAAGGTCCAAGGTGGACCCCCCCCCCCTTGTAGAGTGGGATAACTGTAGCTGTGCGCCACTCATTGGGCACGAAGCCTGAAGTGAGGCTATAATTAAACATGACACTTAGGTGAGGTGCCAGTTCGTTTTGTAGTTCATGTAGTACACAGCCCGGGATGTCGTCTGGTCCCATGGATGCTGTATTCTTAGTGTTGGACAGTGCATTTTTTACCTGTGTGGCCGTGATTACCGGCATTTGGCAATCTTTTGGTACTGAGATGGGCCCTTTAGTGGATGAGGGGGGGGTGAAATTGACACTGATCTGTTAGGATATTGGCAATATCCTCGGGATCAGTATATTTAGTGCCATTCTGTTGTAGCTCAGAGCATATCTGAGTATTGCCATTTAAATTCTTGACATAACTATATAATGCCTTGCGGTTGTCCTTATAATCTTTGGCAATTTTATTTTCATAACAAGCTTTGGAGGATTTTATGAGGGATCTCAGCTTCTTACTGAGGCTGGTAAGAGAGTTTTTTGTATCCTGAGATTTTCCTTTTTTCTGTAACAGTTTCTTCCTTCTGTTGTATAACTTGTTTATGGCAGGGGAGCACCAGATTGGTTTCCTTTTTTTGGAGGATAGCAGCTTGGTTCTATTTGGAAAGGCACGATTTATGCACAAGTGGATATGCTCGTATATTGCCTTAGTGTAGGATTCGGCAGTCGATATTTCAGTTCTCGTCTGCATGGGTGTCGTGAAGTTGGTCACTTCTGACTTGAGTAGCATGAAGTTGACTTTGGAGAAGTTTTTTATGGAGGTTTCCCTACTGGGGAGTGGGGGTGGGATTTGGATGTCAAGGGTAATTAGCTTATGGTCAGACCTGATCAACTATATATATATATATATATATATATATATATATATATATATATATATTCATATATATATATTGTGCGTGTGTGTGTGCATGTGCGTGTATGTGTGTGTGTGTGTCTATGTGTGCATGTAGAGAGTCCAGAAACACTCAGAAATATCTTCCCCAGCTTTTTTGCATTTCAGTTTTTGTATTTGTAGTTGGCACGTTATTTATCACTCCCTCCATTGCAAGCCCTTATTTTATTGTTTATCTTTATTTTTCTTGATGTACTCTAGCTGACATGCCATATTTTTGTTTGCAAGGTACTCACCTGACTCCTTTTTTTACTGGCAAATTCTGATGTATAAAAAAGTCTAACAAATTCATCATTGCCATTCAGAGTATATGAAAATCTTATAAAATATTACTTTTTTCCAAAAAAAAAAAAGAAACTACATACTAGGTTAAAACTGAGATTCTTACTATATATTTTACACGCACATAGCTTTTATGGCGAATACCTTGTTTAGAAAGATGCAAAGAGTTCCTATTTTTAAGAATGAAAAGTGGCTTTTGTATTACATTACTGCAAAGATCAACAGGGAACAGGGCCCTCCCTTTTAATATTTTGCAGAATCAAGCCACTAGAGACTCAGAGAACCTAATTTCTTTGTTGGCCCTATAGCAGTCTATCATCATGGCATTCCCCACAGTGTCATTCTATATGTAGTTGCATGGTCTGCCCCTATAATCCATACAGGAATCCCTAATCAGCTCCCTACTAACAAGGATCAGGAATGAGAGCACAGAAGTTTGTCAGTACCCATGCACAGAATGTGTCGTGTTGTTATGCTCCAACCACCCCCCCCCCCCCACAGCAGCACAAATATTAAGTGCAATACCAGTGAGAGATACACTAAAAGGAAGACGTGACAGTTGCACTACTGCCAGGAAGTGCTACGATTCTCTGACAGTTTCATCTTCATTTCCTTTTTAGACACATCTGTTGCTCACTTTCATCTAATTTGCATTTTTTTATGATAATGGAGCCTTTTACCTAATTAATGCAGCAGCATCCCTTTTGTTGTACTTTTTGTATTGTATTGGGCCCCGGTGGGAAAAAGGCATATTTAAGTCTAGATCTATTTTGATGCATAGCTATGGAGTGTGCTGTCCTTTGCACTTATGCTAATCTTAAAGGGAACTCCATCTGCTACCACTATAAAGACGTATCCGTCAAGCTAAAGTAAGACAACAGAGCTCTTTTTTATCCCAGCTGTGATTTTGCCAGGCTCTACAACAAAAGTATAAAAAAAAAAAAAAAGCAATTACAAAACAGAAGTATCTTGACTATAAATGTAATTAAATGCACAAGTGTCTTCTAGTTATGTATCTGGAATGGATAACCTACATGCAGTATGTAATGGCTTAAAAAATGCTGTCATAACCATTTAGCAGTTTTACTTTAGTAATCATCTTATTAGTTGAAATACTGCAACTGCAAACCAGCACTGAAGTAGCATGCTAGATTGACTTAGTGTGCAGTATGCAAGTGCTGATGTTGTGGGCTTGGCAGGGATTACCACAGGTCGCATCATAACCAGAAAACAAATGCATTTCTGAAACTTCTGCCACACTTAAAAGCATTTAAAAAGGTAAGAAAAAAGTCACCTTAAAAGTAAACCATTTCTTCTCCAGCTATCGATTTATCTGTCTGTCTATCTATACAATTGGACAACAGTGGAGGGATTTAGAACATGGTAGAGAAAAGGAATTGAGTAGTTCAGCAAATATGAACATGATACTCCATGTAAAAATGCATGAAACTGTTAAAGAGTGCAAAATTTGTTGGCTGTATGAACTTGCAAGGGAGACTGACAGCCTCCTAACCCTCATCCTTCATTTCATTATTAAGTTGACATTGAAAGTCACAACACAGGATTAAGAGTGTTCCAGTGTCCCTTAAAATCAATATATTCCAATTCTTTTGAAAATTATTTAGTGCTTATTTACAAATAAGCAAATAACATTTTACTATTACTGAATCTGACTTGTGGTGACCTATGTTTAACACACTAATGGTTCTCGAAGCATGTCAAACAATTTCTTTCAGCCATCTCATTGATATTCATAGGTTCATAAGTTCATAGGTAGGTACTAGGCTATTGGGCCTAGGGCCTATATAAGCCTAGCCAAACTGTACCCTGGCTTTTGCCACCCAAGAAAATTATTTTCCTGTGCCCCTGTCAAGCAGAGCCACAGAAGTGATCCCTGGGGTGAATTTCCTATCTCCCATCCAGTCATCAAGATTTTTCTTGAAGAGTACTAATGAGGAGCTTTGTTTGATATAGATAGGTAGTTTGTTCCAGAGTATGGGAAGTCTCTGAGATAGGAATCTATCCCTCCAGCATGTTCTGTTTATTGTGGTGACAAGGTTTAGGTCCCTAGAGCATGTAGCTTGGAGGGATTGGGATTTCTTTACGTGGAGCATGTCCAACAGCTCTGGGTTTGACATAGCTTTGTATGTTAGGCAGAGATTGCCTCTGAGTAGGGGATATGCGACAGAGTAAAGCTGGAGTTTTTGAGATGGTCTGCACAGGGCATCTGTTTGAGGCTGGTAATCCTCTTTGTGAGGTATTTCTGTGGCCTTTCCAGTTGTTGTAGATGTCTTGTGAGGTACATACCAAAAGGGGCATTGTACTGAATGGGTCTAATGAGTGATGAGTAGCTTTTGTGATGAGGTGTGCCACGTAGAAGGATTTCCTGGTTACTGTGGCGATGTGATTATCAAAGGAGAGACTACTGTCCACCTGTGTCTCAAGGTCTCTTATCACACTTTTGGTGTTAAGTAGACTACCGCCTATGTGGTAGTTCATGGGTACAGAGTTTTTACCAAAAGGGATGACAATGCACTTTTTGGCATTGAGCTTGAGGCCATGGCTTTGACACCAGGCATCTGTCTCAGTGAGGCCCTTTTGTAGGATGTCCACATCATTAGGAGATTTGATTATGGCTCCTAGTTTGCAGTCATCTGTGAACTTTGTTAGCCAAAGACCTTCTGTGTCAGCCTGTACTTCAGAGAAGTAGATACCAAACAGGAGAGGACCTAGGACTGAACCCTGTGGTATTCCACTTGTCACTGGTCTGAAGTTGGATTTAGAGTCTGCTTCTTTCACAGTGTGGGTTTGGTCAGTGAGCCAGTTGGCAACCCATCTTGTGACATAGGGATTTATACCTAGTTTAGTGAGTTTGTCTATAATTCCAGAGTGGGGAATGGTATTGAAAGCCTTGGCGAGATCTAGATAGGCTGTGTGTACCCCCTTACCCTTATCTACAGCTTTGGTGACTGTTTCAAAGAAGTCTATCAGGTTTAGGAGATATGATCTGCCTTTTACAAACCCGAACTGGGTAGGGTCCAGAGATTAGAGATTACCAATGTCATCGTTTATAAGTTCCATGATGATACGCTCCATAGCCTTGCAGACCAGGCTCATCAGGCTAATGGGGCAGTAGTTCCCAGGGTCCGTGGTGGCTCCCCCTTTGTGGAGTAGGATAACTGTTGCTGTGCACCATTCAGTGGGCACAAAGCCTGAGGTGAGACTATGATTGAACATGGTACTTAGTTGGGGTGCCAGTTCATTCTGTAGTTCATGTAGAACGCAGCCTGGGATGTTGTCAGGTCCCATGGATGCTGTGTTCTTGGCTTTGGAGTGTGTGTTTTTTACCTGTGCAGCCGTGATTACAGGTGCTTTGCATTCTTCCGGTATAGAGATGGGCCCTTTAGGGGATGAGAGAGAGGTAAAGTTAGCACTGAACCTATCTGCCAGGATGTTAGCAATATCAGTTGGTTCTATATATTTAGTGCCATTGTGCTGTAACTCAGAGCAGATCTGAGTGTTGCCATTGAGATTCTTGACATAGCTATAGAATGCTTTGTGGTTGTCTTTAGAATCGGTGGCGATTTTGTTTTTGTAACTAGCTTTGGAGGATTTTATGAGGGATCTCAGCTTCTTACTGAGGCTGACCACAGAGTTCCTCCAATCATGGGATTTTATTATTTTTTGCAACAGTTTCTTTCTTCTGTTGTAGAGTTTGTTTATAGCAGGGGACCACCAGACTGACTTCCTTTTTTTAGAGGATAGCATCTTGGTTCTGTTAGGGATTGCACGATCCATGCACTCGTGTAAGTGTTTATAAAGTGCAATTGTATAGGATTTAGCAGTCATATCTCTATTGTCCATCAGCATGGGTGTCGTGAAGTTTACCACTTCTGTCTTAAGAAGCGTGAAGTTGGCTTTTGAGAAATTTTTTACGGTGGTTTCCCTAATGGGGGGGGGTGGAGCTGGGATGTGGATGTCTAGGGTCATTTGCTTGTGGTCAGATCTGACCAATAAGGAATTAACCTCTTGTGTGGAACACCAGTTGCCCATGTTGGTAATGACCAGGTCTAGGATATTGCTGCCCCCGGTGGGGGTGTGGATAAGTTGATCCAAGGCATTGGAATTTATGAATTCCAGAAAACGATGAACACAAGAGTTGGTACAGGAGTAGTTTTCCCAGATAATGGTGGGGTAGTTGAAATCGCCCATTATTAGGGTGTTAGGTTGTACCCTAATATTTTCCAGTGTATCAAAAAATGAAGAGTGGGAATCCTGGGGCATGGTGGGGGATCTGTAGCAAGCTACAATTTGCATTGCTGTCTTTCCCAGAGTTGGTTGCACTTGGATAATCTCAGATGCATTATGCTGAGCAACTAGCCTGGAGGTGTGGATATCCTTAATGAATATGGACACGCCTCTGCCTTTAGTGCTTCGGTCCAAGTTAGGTGGCCGAAAGGTGTGGTATGAATTATAGCCTGGTAATGCAGGGGTGCTCTCTAGCCTTGAACCAGGTCTCTGTCACTGCACAGATGTCGATGTTCTCCATTTTAAGGAGTGCCTCGAGTGAGTGCATTTTGAGGTTTAGACTTCTAGCATTGAGTAGCATTACTCTCAGATTTTGCTTGCTTGTACCTGTTACGGTGGTGAATTTGTTATTTGAATCTTGCCTAAAAAAGGCACTATAGGGGTGGCAAGAACCTTAGCCAGTATCTGGAATGCCAAGGGTGACAGGTGCAAGCCATCTCTGGCAAAGCATCATGGTTTGTCGATCATGTCATCCCAGGCAGACGGATACTGGATGCCCTAAGAATGACACAAGAAGCTTTACCAATTGTTGAAGTCAATCATTTTGTCCTTGTACTGTGGTATCATTCTGGGTGATGGCAGGATGCTACTCAGGGCTAGGGTCATACCTGCCTGGGCTACAAGATCAGAAAGCTCCTCCATGTCTTTTTTCATGTAGTCCAGGGAGGAATGTCTCAGGTCATTCACACCTACATGGACAATGACAGAGTCATATTTGTACTTGCTGTGGAGTGACCTGAGTGTATGTGTTATGTGGTGGATCCTGGCACCTGACAGACAGCTGACAGTGACTTTCTCCTTGTCTAGCCTGGTGAGTGGAACATCAGTGTGCCTGACTATAGAGTCACCTATGACTAGAGTGTTAGGTACGCTGTTATGCCTTATGGGCTGTGGTTGAGTGGCACACCGAGTCTTTGGGCTGCATGTCATTTGGGTTGTGTTGGGGGGTAGAGGTTGCTTGCATTTCTGCTTTGGAGGTCCCTGTTGCTTGGGTAGATTTTTGTTGAGAGCCTCCAGAAATGTAGGTGTGTGTTTTGTGTTTCTCTGTGTGTGCTTTGGTGGTGTAGGTTTTGAGGGACTATGTTATGAGTGTGGTGTGGTGCAAGTGTTTACCTTCTCCTCTTGACTGTCTAGTCCAGTCTTGGGTGAAGAGAGCTTTGCTTCCAGTTTGGTTATATAAGTGCATCTCTCACAGGTTGTAGTGTTAGGTGGTAGGAGGAGAGAGTTGTCTGTGTACATGAGGCAATTGCTGCATTGCCCCAAGATGCCCAGATTCATCAGGTAGACAGGAGAAAACACCGGGAGCTGACCCTTAGACATGCCTGGATAGGTGCTTATTTATTAAGTACTAAAAACTGTTTTGCTCTAGACAAGTGAGGAAAGTAGAGTGCTGTAGTAATTTGTAGCTTATTTAGTGCTTACAATGAGTTCTGAACAAGTGCTGAGCTCAAAGAAACAGATTTGAGTGCTGAAACTAGAAAACTGGCTAGTTCTAAGAAACAAAATTAAGCTAGAAGGCTTCCCTACAACAGAGAAAGGCTTGGGGGCTCAGAAGCAAGCATACAAACAGTCCTGGATACATCTGTATCTAGACTAGACAACTTATAGGAAAGGCAGGAAACAAGCTTAGAAATTTTTTTTTTATATATAAAGTGGAAAGTGGAAAGGGGGAGCAGAAGCTAACTGGGTTGGCCTCCTCAAATGTTCTCTCTGGAATGGGTAGAATGAGGTAATGATACTAGACTGGGAGGAGTGTCCCAGATCAAATTTACAGTAGGGGTGGGCAACTGCAAAGCCACCAAGTATAAAAACAGGATACCAAGAGGGAGAGAGGGTGGGAGCAAAAATCAAAACAAACAAACCCAACCAGATGCTTAACAATTGTAGAAAATTCTACTTAATACCTCACACACAGTGAGTAAAATAAAAGTGCTATAAATAACTCAGAAATAAGCAAAAAAACAGGATACTTAATGTTATACATCTCAAATTCGTTAGCTCAGAGCCCTTCCTCCGACTTCCTCCGATTAGCTCAGTGTGAAATGTAGATTCATTGTTGGGATTCCTGCTTGATGGCAGTAAATTCCACATTGGAGTTATCTGTTTGTGAAAGGAGACTCTGTCATTATTCAGCAATTTAATTTGTACTTTATATTTATAATCTATAAATCTATTCCATCTTTTCTCAGGACAAGTTTCATGGTTGTTAGGATCAGAATCTAAATGATGAAAGAAATAAACACATTCCCATGGCAAAATCTCATGATTTACTCTGATGACTGCATAACCATCATGGTGGACAAACAAAACCGGAGATTATAGTATAGCGGGATTTTTGCAAGCCATTCAGCATTGTGTCTCAATTTATACTGGTGGGAAAACGAGTATTGTGGTGAGAGCCAGACTCTAGAGGAAGACATGGTACTAGTTAGTTAACAGGAGGAGAGGATGTGACATAGGTAAGAACTAGCTAGTTAACAGGAGCACAGGGTGTAACATAGTTAAGAACTAGCGAGCTGACAGGAGCAGGCAGTGGATCATAGGCAGTGTTGCCAACTGTCAGAGACAGAAATGTGCTAGATTTTGTGACCCCACCCCTCAGCCCCTTCCCCCAAACCAGTCGCAACAGTCTGTTGACAAAATATGCACTCTCTTACCTAGTTCCCTCCCACAATACTATTACATGTAAAAAAAAATCTGAAAAAATAGGGGGGGGGGTCTTTCACTCTACAGAAACATTGTGCCCCTCCACTCCCACCTCCTCCAGCACAATCCTCTTGATGGTGGAGGATGAAGTTTACCTTTGAGCTGTTTTCAAATCATAGCCCCCCCCCTTGTACACATTCACCTTCCTGATTGTATTAAATTATATTCCTTATATAATAAGCACACTTGTTAGAGCGTGTTTTAACTTTATTGTTTTGAACATTTTTCCATTAAGCAGTGAAACAAAATGTATGAACCAATAATGACAAAACTGCCCAGTTCAGAACATTTCCATCAGAAAAGTCTACTCAAACTTCTATCATTACAGTCCACCAATATCAGTAAATATGCACAATCTCTGCAGAAGTAAAAGTCATGTAATAATTCCACGTTAGAGTTCTACAACTAATGAAGAGGTTGCTGCTACCAAACAACTTTATATTTCATTGTTGCATCTACAAATAAAGTGCCTCTTGCCCTTGAAGAATAAATTGCCCATGTTAGTGATGTTCTTCTGATAAATAAAATCTGTCTGATCTGGACCAGCTATTAGTCTTCTCAGAGTAGTATTTGTATAGCCTATTTCTCTTTTTCACAGTGTTGTCCCAGCCAAGTACTCTGATTTGTTTTAAAAATCTGCCTACTAGATATTAGAAAGCTCACCAGTAATCTCGCAGACTCTTCTTACAGCCAAGAACCGGCAACAGTAAAACTCACTTTAGAGGCATAATTTAATGTTTATTGCACACGGACTGGAAGACCAATGCATGCTGGTATATATGTAAAAAGAACAACACATGCAATGCACACAAGTACAGAACACAGACATGTTGCTAGTTTGCTGCGGGACCTGTTCCTTAAAGAAGAATACTCAAAGATGACGCCCGGGGCAGACTGTCCCTCTCGCCTTAGTCTAGTTAAGCCAATGACATATTTATGGACATAAAGGTTGGTACTGTTTTCAAGAATGCTACTTTTTTTTAAAGGGCATAAACTTTTATAGTCCTTAATAAAGAATGCCTTTAATGCTTATATAAGTGACATGCATTAGCCTGACCATCCTACATCTAAGTTGGGGAGATAAGACAAAAAAGCACAGAAAAAGAAAACTGTGAATTCATTCTATGAGTGAATGTTAAGATGCAATGCTATTTATCTTTTGCCCATTTCTGAATGTGATAATGCACTGTTTGTACACGCATTAAGGATCATCAAGCAAAACATGGTTTTGCAACAAAAGTCTGGTGAGAAAAGCGAACCTTCTAATGCATACAACTTTTTTGTTTAACTTTAGAAAATGGGGAAGCTCAAGTATGAAGTAAACGTTGCCCAAACTAATTCTAATGCCTATTGACTTCATTTACCCCTTTTTATATACCTCTTTTCTTTTAGTTTATTTATGCACAAGTTGTTTTTTGTTTTGTTTAACGTGAAGTGGGAGGCCATTCTGAGGTGAACAAGTGCTGTAAATGCATTTGGAGAAGCTAGATGGTTTAGCATAATCAGTCAGGAGAGTGGAAGTACTAAAAGCAGCATGAGAGAAGACAGCGCTCTGAGGAGCAATGTATGATTTACAAGCTCTAAACTGTTACTTATAAATGTCATGACTTTTACGATAGTCCTTCAGTTTATGTCACTTTAAATGACACAGGCATAGCCTGTTCCTGGGACAACAGAGGCTAGCTGGTGGTTACTGACCACCTGCTGTTATAATCATATCTCTCAACTGTCCAGACATTCACAGAATGACCAGATTTTTGCCTGATATTTTTGGTATGTTCCTCAAAATTTCTGAAGCCACTAAATAATGACACGCATTTGAGTTTCATGTTTTATATCCTTAAGAAAATGCATGCCAACGCAAAACCTACTATTGGAAATTTCTAAGTCTGAAAGAGTGATGTTTAAAATAGTCCCACTTTTTGTGCCTTTGCCCCATTGTTTTTGCTTTTGCCCAGATTTCTTGTGCTCAGAGATTAAGATGTATGGTTATAATGGAAGTGGAAAGAAGTACTTTCTGACTTGCGATGCTTTTACCAGAGTAATACTTTATTTTTTCATACTAGAAATGCAACGGAGATTCTGGTTTAAATCATCTATAAATAGAGACTTAGTAAGCATATCCAAATGAGCACATCATTCATAGTGTAACTTTTCATAATGTAGTGCTCTTGCTGCTGATGTTGATGGAGTTTCTCTTCTTGTAATGCTGTTGTGATGTTTATAGCCATCACTTAAGAAGGTTAAATAATCAAGGTGTTAAAACACTCATATACGAGGCTTGATTGCACGTAATTGCCTAAAAATTGGATATTTCACTGTTTTCATAACATGCATTTTGACTTGTTGGACCTTTAAATCCACAATTTGAAAACACTGTACCACCTATTTGGTATTGCTGTAAGTAGTGTTTGCACTAACTGACCTTAAGAAGTTAATGCAAAGCTGTGATGAATGGGTGACAAGGACTTTATAACCCCAACTTGACACCCAGTCTTCATTATTTTATTCCTTTATTTGTATGACCTAAGCTTCCTCACTTCTTATTACTCTTCGCTCTCTTTCTAATGCGCACTTGTAATTAATAGGATGTCGCACTGGCATACATCCCAACCTTCCACCTCTAAAATGACTATCGCACAGAATGTGGAACAATGGGCAAAATGTGGAACAGTTTTATAACATCTTAATAACAACTTTCAGTAGGAAACCCACATGATTGTTAAATGTGCTAATTTATACTTAACAAGTTATTTTGATGAATTGATATTATTCAGAATGATTTAACAAAACCTGGATAACAGCTAAAATAATTCATAACCACGAATATGTGACAGATCCTTGAAGTGTGGAACTGCGAAAAACAGGAAGCTCTGGAGTTTTAGTGTTAGAGCACACCAAGAATCCATAATGAACATCTTTACGTAAGATTCTCATCTGTTTAGTGGTGAAACATCTGACTTGAGAAGAACCAATTAAAAATGATGTAATCCAGATAAGGGGTTATTTACTCTACATGCATTAGGAAACACACGCAAACACATAAAAAATTGTTTTCCGAATTGCTTAAATACATTGAAAGAAATGCTGGAAGAAAATGATTCATATTCCACGTTTACATCACTCTGCTGTAACATTTTTATTACCCTTACATGCTTGCATCTGCAGATTTGTAAACAAGAATGCACTCCCACCACCAGCACAGTGTTTTGGGATGAGCCAGGAATGTTTGCTTTTTATTCAGTGCTCAGGAGTTGCCCCGTGGTACCATTGCTGTCATTTTCTTCAAGTTCTATCAGTACGTGCTTTAAGTCAAGTGAACTTTGACCGTGTTTTCATGCTTCATTTTCTGAAGTCTTCCAGTTTGTGAACTTGTAGATTTGCAGCATGTTCCTGCTTTCATGGGTGACTAGGGCCATTGGAAAATAAGCATTTCAAAAATATTTCAAAGTTTAATACCCAAACATTGTCTTGTATATATACTTGTTTCAGGAAGTATAGGGGAAGGGGTGGGTCAGCTTTGAGAAGATATTACGTCAACAATTGAACTTTTCTGAATTGCTACATTTATCACAGTATCTGTGGATGGGGGAGGGATTGAGTATTGAATAAGGGAATGGTCTTCTTCTACAGTCTACTGTACCGAACCAATGGAAAGTTTGGAAACACACTAGATTTTGCCCTAGGTGCTAGGCAACTAATTTTCGAGCTATGAAGCAGATAAAAAGTGCTACATTTAGCGTGAAAAGCGCTAAATTTGCAACTCTGATCATAGGTAGGAAATGGCTAGCTGACAGAACAGAGGGTGGAGCATGGGTTGCAATGGTCTGACTCACAATAATAGAGGGTGGGACATAAGTGGGAACTGGTTCAACAGCAGAATATCGGCATAGGTGGGAATTAGGCTAACAGGGACAGAGATTGGTTCATAGGTGGGAAGTGGATAAATTGCAGGAGTAGAGGATAAGGCATAGGTGAGAACTGGCTAACTGACAGAAAGACAGGATATTACACAGATGGGAACTTTTGTATAAGGATCCAGTGATCACTGGGCACACCATTGTTGGTGCAGGATACAGTCATGGTTATTCTGCTTTTGTCAGATATCAGGAAGAGGACACAGAATAAAATAAGCCTGTTCACTCAGAAGAAAATAACAAGAATCCAAGATGGGAGTAGTAGCTAATTTAGAGAATCAGTGTCCAGCATAGTCTAACCAGGCTTAGAGTTTGGTGGACAATTAGCTGCTACAGCTTAGCACGAATAAGTGTTAGGTCAGTGGGACAGTTAAGGGACCATTTGTGTTAAGAGTAGTGGTGCTAGGGCTGGACACTGGCAGATCACTTTGGCACTACAGTCAGTCTCCAGTCAGTGAGACGGGTCATGAGTAATTTACAAAGGTATCTGCGAGGAGTTCCTTGGTACTGGGGTCCCAGATGCACTCATTTGCCTAGACAGTAAACATTATTTTATTCCTGCTTCCAGTCTGCCAGATCCTTTACAGTTGTCCCCATTTTATTTTGCATGTCAATATTATTTCCAGTCTTTATGTGTCATCTAAAAAGTTTCCTTTTTCCTTTTATGAGTTGTACAATGTATGTATCAAAGTATCAGAAATGATTCCTGCTAGTACAGAACCCTTATTACCTCAAGTGTTACTATTTTTTCACTTTGAGTGTGTACTTTGTTGACTAGTCAGTCTGGTATCCAAGCTATTATCTGTCTGTTTTATGTGATTATATCCAGTGTCGTGCTGAAATGTATATAGTCAATAACATACACACACATCACTGATCAAACTAATATCCAAATCAATCACTGATCAAAGTCAATAGTCAAATAAAAGTCAGACTGTCTGCCATATCTAATGCGTCATTCCCACTATGAGCCCTTGTGACCCAGAACCTGTGTGCCATTACATTATTTGTATTCAGCAAATTTTTCATATGTGCTCCAACATATTCCCTCCTAGAGTGGTCAGATGAATAAACTGAGGGTTTGCTTCCTGTCTGATATGAGGGCATATATTACTTAAGTCTTACAATAGTACAGAAAACAATGTTATATATTTCAGTGGGGAAGGTTAACATCATGTACATACATTGGTCTTCAAAGCAGTTCTGGTTTTCCAAGGTTCTAGAAGATGTTCTAGACTTCTGCCCAATATGTAGTTATACAGCTGCTGTCAACAAAGAGGGCAGCGCAAGTAAGGACTTTGCTGATGAAGCAAGCTTTCTCTTGCCAAGGGGGGGGGGGGGCTGTGGTCTTCTATGACTTCTAAGGACAGCTTAAATAACTGACAAGCTAACAAATATTTAAACCAACAGACAAGTGACAAAAGAGGGAAAAGAAACTGTAGACTAATGACATATCTCATTTAGTATGATTATCAAAATTCTGTTTTTGTCAACAGATACCATTCACAAAGATAGGAGAAAGTCACAAATTTACAGAAAAGGAAAGATAACACAAAGACGGAAAGGCATAAATTGCAATTTCTTAGCACAACACCACTGAGAAGTTAACATCCCAAATTTCCTGGTCAGTGAAAATAGCACTGCAGCAAGACAGCAACATGATACACCAAATTGTGAGATTTCAATTAGAAACTCAAAGGTAAAATGTTATATCATGAACTAGGTTAACATAAAATTAAGAATAGGGTGATGGTGAAAAGTGCTTGTCAAATTAGATACAGGTAATGACATAATTATTCAGATAAGCACAGTTTACGGAAGAGTTATTGATTTGATCATGCACCAAAAATGCTGAATTTGTCTAGTTTATTTCAATAATGTACAAAGAAGAACCTCATGGTAAAATGTACACCAACCATGGCTTGTGACTTCAAAGTAGGGGAGAGGGAATTGCAGAAAATAAATGAATGGATGGAGCTAACTTGAATGAGGCAATGGCTTAAAATCAAACAACAGTTGAGGTTAGTCATTTTCATCCACAGTCTGCCTTAGTATCCATTCATTCTAGCCCCTTTGTTGACTGAGTACACCTCAGATGTCTGACTGCAATCGACAGGGTCAGACTTAGCTGAAATAGAGCCCTAAACAAAAGACTCTAAAATGCTACCTTCTGCATACTGGTCCCTAATTGCAGCACCTCAGTTCCCCATGGTTCCTCCCACTATTCAAACAGATTACATCATTCTTATTTTTTCACATTTTGTCTTACACTTTGGGAGAATTCTCCAAATGTTCAACACACCTTAACTAGCTAAGACTGTACTGTAATAATTGTGGAGGAAGTAACTGAATTAAGCCAGGGTCTGGGAGTTGTAAGAACCCGAGAAACTATGCAGTTCTAGATGCTTTAGGTTGCATTTTAGAACTTTTCCCAAATTTTTGCTCCAGTGATGCCCAGAATAAAATTATGAAAAAGGAATGTTCAAAGCTGCCAAAATAGGAGTCTCCTATAAGTAAAAAAGAAAATGATGACTTGAACAATGATCAGGAGTAAGGAAGACAAATTTTGTGAGGATACATAACCATATCTAGGTGTAGCATCTGTATCTTTGCTCCCCCCCCAAAAAAAAAGACAGCAACCTTCTGTGTACTCCTCTAGTATCAGACTGAGATGAAAGTGAAACAACACATTGCCAGATTCATGTATTTCAAGTTGTCACTTTCAAACATACAATTAGCACTCCAACCCACTAAAGACAGCCACATTGTGTGTACCCCTCTGATGTTAGACTGGGATAAAACTGAAAGAATAAATGGCCACAGTAATATAATTCAAATTGTTGCTGTCAGATGTGTATACGTGGGAACACTTTATATACTCAAAATTCTAAAATATAGAATTTTAGAATCTTGAGCCTATAAAGTCAAAAGAATGGAAATCGCAAACCCGGAAATGTCTAATGCAGAATGTTGAACCCACGGTATGGATAGCGCGTTAGGTAAATGTACTTTTTTAGGGTTTTGGGGAGGGTTGTGTGTGTTTGAGTGTTTTGGGATGTTTGAGGTGTGGGTTAGGGTAGGTGTTGTGCAGTGTGAATGTGTTAGTGTTGGGAGTGCTGGTGTTTGTGTGTATGTGATGTGTGTTTGTGCGGGAGGGGTATGGAATGTGCGGTGCTGGGTTGTGTGTGTTATCGAGTGTTGTGTGACCTCGAAGTTAGTATATATTAGTATGGAGGATGTGGGGGTGCAGGGGGGCTTGCCCCCTGCATATACTAAGGATAGGTGTGTGTATGTGTTTGGTTTTGTGCGTGTGTGTCATGTTTGTTGTATGAAAGTGCTGGGAGGTGTGTACATTCATGTATGTATGTGTTTTCTAGTGTGTGATGTGTGTTTTTCGGGATTTTGGGTGTCGGGTTTATGCATGTTCTGTGTTTCGGGTATTCAACTTCATAGTTTCGAGATACTGAAATTCGATATTTTAGTATTTCGAGATTATGAATTGAATCCATATACACAGCATGCCTCCTTACCCATATCTCCTATACTTCTCAACCACTCAGCCCAAGAAATCTGGACAAAGCCAAAAATAATGGTGGACAAAGGTCAGAAAATAAGAACATATTTTAAATATTGCTCTTTTAAACTTAGAACGTTGCTAGAATAAAATGTTTTGCATAAGAAGCCGTTTTCTGAAGGATATGAAGTCCAAAATTCAAACATCTGACATTATTTAAATATTTCAGTCCTCACTGATTTTCCAGAAGACCACATATTATATGAACAGCTAAACAAAAATATGAGTCACAGATTTGGCCATTCTGTGAAAATCTCAACAGATGAAAGGTATAAGCCTACAGAAGTTGGCCACCTGTATGCACATCTGGTGTTTGATTATGAGGAAAGTGAAAACATAATGATCACAGTAATGTATTCCAAGAAGCGGTAACCAAATAAAGTGCTAACCTTTCTCAATAAACTTAGCTGCATTTTATTTTTGCTCTTCTTAATTTTTGCACCATGTTGGTTGACTTACATTTGTTGTTTTTTTGCTATGTATTCCAACTTGTTGCTTACAGAGAATACACTGTCCCTAGACAAGCTGTATTGACCTGCTATGAGCACATCTGAGGTTTAATTCTCAGAAAAGTTAAATAAATAATGTCAACATTGTCTCCAGCTTAAAAGCATGGATTAGGTGAGAAAAAGCTGGGGGCTGTCCTAGGTGCAAGGTGTCAGGGGGCAAAGCTGGCAGATGCTGATCAGTTGGTAGTGTAGTACTTGCATTCAGAAATGAATGCCAATACTGCATATGCAGCCAGGGCTAAAGCACTTCAGCACTCTGAGTGGTAATCAGACTGTAGCAAACAGTTTGTCACATTTTCCAAAGAAGATCCTTTTTTGGGGGTCTATATCATAACAACGAATGCCAAAAATAGTGAACACTGTTATGTCGAACTCAAATGTCTGAAAGCTGAAAACAGCGAAGGAACGATTCAACAAATATTTTCCCATGGAAAAAAAGAGTATACAGTCAAAATGAAGTGGGGGGCTGTGCCCCCACACAACCACAACTTACATATGCCAACTCTGAGATCACACCACAGTGGAGAAAACAGCAAAGCCCGGAGAACTGCCCAGCAAATTTTTTCCTGGGGAAAAAATTCGCTGATCTGTTCCTTCGCTGTTTTCAGCTTTTGGACTTTGAAGTTTGATATATCAGTGTTCGCTATTTTTAGCATTTGCTGATGTGATATTGACCCCCTTTTTGTGGTTCTCAACTCAGTGTGGACCTTTTTTGCTTTGGTCCTTAAAGAGATGGTGGAGGCACCAAATTGTGAAATTGCACAAGGTACCACAACACATAGCTACAGCTCTGTTCCAGCTCCATGCAACCTTCATGTGCACCTTTGAACAGGACTGGCTTTAGAGTGTATGGGCTCAAAAATAAACCGCTCCAATGTCAAGCAAAAACTTTATTAAAGCAAAGCTTTTGGGTAACAACCCTTTCTCAATGCTAATGCCATTACTCAGAATAATCGCCATTTAAATAAGAGCAAAAAGTATCACATGACCACTGCCAGCATATCACATGACACTACATAAATTTAAAAAAAAAATACATTAAATATTTTGTTGTTATATTCTTATTAAAACAGGTTTAATACTTACAGTGTTGTTAAGACCAGGTTCAAACTCTGCATATAATCTAATAATCCATTCATACTCTTTATTTTTAAGAAAATTGTTTAAATCACCCCCGGTTCCTTTCACTACTATGTCTATTACCTTAAATGTAAAACAATGGCCCTCACCCTTGCTCATGATGTGTCTACTTAGAGCATTCTTATCATTTCTCCTTCTTATATCTGACTTATGCTCAATAATTCGCTCCCTCAGCACTCTAATGGTTTTCCCCACATAAAATGAAAAGCATATTACACAAGTGGCGAGGTACACCAAATAGCTGGTATTACAACTGACTGTGAGGAAAAAGTATATTGCTTGTTAGTCACTGGATGTATGTACACAATCCCCCGGATTCTCAAAAGCTTGCACGGTGTGCATGATTAGTGTAAGAGGTAATGTTGGCAATATGGCGACCAAGCGATCCATGTATGTGCTCATTTGATGTGCGTGAGCATTCTTGCACTAGTGCTGCACGTGCCCAGCCCCAGTATGCAAATTACCCCATTTGCAGGTGAAAACCATGCAAATGAGGTAAATCTGCTATCCAGGAAGCTGGAATCAGGGCATGCAGGACTAGCGTAATATGTAGAAATGTACTCAGTTAGTAACAGAGTATGGTTCTGCAAAATCCAAAATGGGGACATGACAGCTCCAAATAAAGGCTGCATATCATTGAGGAAGTATGCCAATGGCCAAGTATAAGGCCATTGGCATTGCAAACAATGCAAAATGTATAAAATACAACTTTTATTATATGTCCACCGATCACAGCTGTTTAAGCATAGGGCAGCGGCGCACAAACAGGATCGGTGGAGAAATAAGAAAATAAACCTAAAAAAAGCAGTCTAACTAAAATCAGTATTCTGCCATGCAAGTCAATGGTAGGCAAAAGATAACCTGGCCAGTGAATAGTGGTAGCTAAGGGGGGAGGCACAGTGTGACACATGTAACTATGCATTAGCAGGCAATCCTATGCAAATGAGGGGAAGGATAGTGAATCCCAGTTTTCCCCAGCATGTGAGGCAGGTCCCAACAATGTAAGAGTATCAATAGCTGAGTGCAAAACTAGGAGGTAGGTGACATCATGGGTGTGTGTGTCAGGCAAACTGTATGTGGATTGGAGCCCTGTGGCTTGGGTATGCTCCTAGCTCAGCATAGCTAAGCTAGGGGGTGTGTCTAAACCTGCCTAGCACATTTTACAAAGTGTAAGCAGCTGTGCACACCACGCACTGGGATTACAGGAAGAAAAGAGAAGTTAAACCAGGAAACAGCAGCAGTGTGCACATCCGAGTGCTCTGTTTGCACAGCGCGGCCCTGGGCCCAAACAGAAGGGCAATGGGAAGGGAAAACAGCAGTAGGAAGGTAATCAAGGAGAACTAGCATATCTGGCAGGTGAAATGTATCAGAATCAGCCAATTACACAGGCAGCAGCCCAGCCCAGAACACTACTATAAACTAAGCAAACACCTTCCCCACTGGCTTTTCCCACACTCTACACCACCGGTGTATACACGCGGGAAAATTTTAACAAACAAACCTACAAAATGAGAAGAGCTGCAGCAGGCAATATAGAACAACATGTGCAAGATGCTGAGGGTGGTAAGGATGTGCATGCATGAGGAGAAGGAGAAGAGTGTACAGACCCAGGGTAACCTAACCAGGGGCTACATGAGCTGGAGATAGGAGAGCACTATAGGGTGGACAGAGACCTCCTACAGCAAGTAGTTGAGCTGTGCCGGCCACACCTGACACACCA
Organism: Protopterus annectens; assembly: GCF_019279795.1. Lineage (NCBI taxonomy): Eukaryota > Metazoa > Chordata > Ceratodontiformes > Protopteridae > Protopterus > Protopterus annectens. Next base: position 1,905,728,678 of record NC_056737.1, read on the forward strand.
AACTGACCTAGGGGAACCCATCCCAGTGGATACCAAGGTATGTGTAGGCCTAGGTATACTAGCCACAGGTACCTCCCAAAGCACAACTGGGGATAACACAGGGATCTTACAGGCATCAGCATCAAGAGTATTCCACCAGTTTCTGGATGCCATGTCAGCACATGCCAGTGAGCATGTATATTTCCTCAACACCGTGAGGTGTTGACCAGCAATATGCTTCTCTTTCACCAAATAGCAGAATACCCTGGGGTAGTGGGTGCTATAGACTGCATGCACATATGCATCAAAGCACCACCCAGTGAGCAGGGTAGGGCCTACATCAACCGCAGGGGCATCTCCTCCATCAACTGCCAGGTCATATGTGATGCCCAGGGCATTATAATAAATGTGTGTGCTGGCTGCCCTGGAAGCTATGACAATTCCCACATATGGCATCTGATGCAGCTGTACCAGAGATTTGCCAATGGGGACATCCCCTACGGTCACCTAGTAGGGGATGCTGTGTACACACTGGACCATGGCTGATGACACCCATCAGAAATGCACACACACCTGAACATGAACACCATAATGTGACCAAAGAAAAACACACTGCCAGGTAAAGCACTCTTATTCAAAAGTCCAAATCATGTAAAAAGAAAGAATAAAGAGTGCACCATTAGCTGGAATTCAAACTTGTCAGCAAATAAATCCAAATAACCACCTGTTTAAATAAATCTTCATTTATTGCGAACGACAGGAGCTGCAGCAAGTGATAAAAGTAAGCGCTTTCGCGTTGACACCCAACGCTTCTTCAGACATAGAAAACTACTAAATGAGGCTCCTTTTGAACATCCATTAACATGATGTCATAATTAACTTAAAGAGACAGATGTGTCAAAGATTATAAAACTAGAAAATTACTATTATAAAATGCAGCATAACTTAGAAACTTTAAAACCTTAATAAATTTTAATATAAATGAACATACATAAAAAAAATAGAATAAAATAAGATAAACCACGAATAACTCTAATGTTTCAGTGGTCTGGAAGCTAAGAAAGGCTTAATAGAAAGCCTTTCATTGAGTCCAAACTTGTGTGCTTGTAGTTTGACAATCCACTTGCCCTCTTTTTCTTCTAATCTGTTTTTGGCATTACCCAGTCTGTCATCTGTCTTTACCAATTCAAGAACCTGAAACTTAAAAGTGTGATTATCACCAGCATCAACAACATGTTTTGCAAGAGCATTTAATACATTGCTCCTGGATACTGCATAAATATGCTCCCTAATGCGTTCTCTTAAGGACCTAGTGGTCATACCCACATAGAACTTCCTGCATGACTGGCATTCAGCTAAGTAAACCAAATTCGTGGACTTGCAACTTGCATGATGTTTAAAGACATAATTCCTGTGTGTGACAGGATGTGTAAACCTATAGGTATTAGCTATGTGCCTGCATTGGTTGCAGGATAAACAAGCAAAAGTACCATTCCGTGTATTTGTCTTGTCATTGACATGAAATTTATCATAACAAAGTAACCTATTCAGTGAAAGCATATTTTTATATGCTACTCGAGGTGTGCTGTCTACTAAAGATCTGATGTTATCATCAATCATGAGAAGATTCCAATGTCTATTAAAAATTTTCAGGACATGCTTGTTCTTGTTTGTGTACGGGATGGTGATCCTATTGGTCTGGGCCCTAAATGCCCGTGTAGTTGGTATGTATGAGGTATTGTGTCTCTTAATGATAGGTATAGCTTCATTGTCCCTTTTGCTGTCACATTCAGAGACAGCTTTAAGTACTGAATTTCTATTGTAACCCCTAGTTGTAAAATTGTTTACTAAATCAGATTTCTGTCGTTGGTATGCTGAATGTGTAGAGGTTAGTTTGGAGGCTCTTGTGGCTTGATTTTGAACAATGTTCCTATAGACATGCTGGGGATGCATGCTATCTCTGTGGAGTAAATTGTTCCTCCAACAACTCTTCCTAAAGAGTTCAGTTTCAAAACCATGGCCCTTCTTAAACACACTCACATCTAAGAAATCTACATGTTCGGGGGAATGGATGTAATCAAAACTCAGAAAATCAGTGGTTGCATTGAGATAATCAACAAAATTTAGAAGGTGTTTAGTTGTTCCTCCCCACAACAGGAAAACATCATCCACAAATCTGTTGTAAAATAATAATGAATCAAGAAAGACAGAATCCTGATTAAACACAAATAGCTGTTCCCATTGTGCCAATACCAAGTTGGCGTATGCGTTGGCACATGGAGTGCCCATCGCTACACCTTTGATTTGTAGGTGATAAGTATTTCCATAACATAGCACGTTGTTTTCAAGAATTATTTCAAGTAAAGACACACACCTATCCACCATGTAAGGTGTGAGATCGCTTTTTGTCAGAAATGCTCTTATAAATTCTAAGCCTGTGTTGTTAGGAATAGAAGTGAACAAAGACTTAACATCTAAAGATACTAACATGCAAGTGTCATTGAAAGAAAAGGACTGTTCAAAAATCGCTAGATTCTCTAGAAAGTTGGTGGTGTCTTTTAAAATGTGTTTTGTATTCAAAACTACGGGCTTCAAAATCTTGTCCAGGTAGATGGATAGAGGCTCGGTCAACCAGCCTCGACTGGATACTATTGGACGCAAAGGTGGATCGATGGCATTCTTGTGTATTTTGGGAAGGCCTCTAAAAGATGGTACTAAAGGCTTGTCAACCACAAAATACAAATATAAATCATTATCAATCACATTGGTCAACATTAAATCATATAACATGGCATGAACATTCTTTATAAGACTATTTAAACTATATTTGGGTATAGGTAAATAAGTTTCTGCATCAGAAAGCATTGCACTCATTTTATTGTTATATGTGGAGCTGTCCATCACTACGACAGCTCCACCTTTGTCTGCTGGTCTAATAGCAATTGCCTCATTGCTTCTTAAATCATCTAAGGCTTGTTTCTCTTGTTTTGTCAAATTTATAAACTGGGGTTTGGCTTGGTTGTCATTATATAGCTTAAACAAATCATCCTCTACAGCTTGCTCGAAAGCTTCTAACAGTGGATGTGAAGGAGGAACAAATGTGGAGGGCTTCCTAAATACAGCATGTTTATTCACAACCTCATCATTCTTGCCATACAAAAGTTTAAGAGCCAAATTTCTTGTGAACATTTTCACATCCACAACGATGTCAGTGACATCATTACTATGAGAAGGAATGAATCCTAGACCCTTGTTGAGAATAGATTGTTCAAACACACTCAAACCATAGTTGGAAATGTTCACTACTAAACAATCTGAATTGTAAGTCTCAGAAAATAAAGCATTACCACTCAAGTTTTCGATCGCCATACTTTCTTGGTCTGAGGCGCATCGTCTTCCATAAACTTCCTTTTGTTGGTTCTCATCGAGGGGGACCAAGTTCTCTTCTCCTGGGGTCTGAAGGGTAAGGGAAAAGAAGGAAGACCCTCGCCCAGTGCAAAAAGCTCTTCTTCGTTTTGAATGACAAAGGAGTCAATGCTGAGTTGTTTATTGCGTGGTTCACTCGTTTTCGGTCTCACGGATGCTGTCTTGTCGATGCGTGACACTGAATCGAGACCAGGGTCAGAATGAATCTGTGCTTGCGTTGTAATGACATGTGAATGTGGCGAGATGCCCTTGTTGAACTCATCGATAGTCTCTCCGGGTCTGTCCATGGTAGCAGGTACTGTAGGCTCCGATTGTGTGGCTTCTTCTAATGACGTCAATAGAGGAGGAGTAATCAGTTGAATGACGCGTTGCTCATCTGGTGTAACGGAAGATGGACGTGAATTCTTGATGGGACCACTGGTATTATTGAATCTTGTGTCGTTGTTCTCTTTCGGCCAAGAGAAAACTCGGGAATGTGTAAAGTCCAGGAAATCCCTCTGTAGCTTGCGTTTCTTATCACGTAAGCACTTGAGATCGAGGGAGGACAACATATGCTTTAGATCATTGAGCACAATGTTACACTGATCACTGTTCAACTTGCCACTTAGTTCAGTATAGATGGTTCCTATTTCAGTCTTCAACTCATTGATGGAGAGGTCGTAATGTTCAATTAGAATATTTATGTAGGAAAAACTTGTGTCGATGTTACATTTCTGCCATAGTGCTAGAAGTCTGGTCATGGTTCTGGTGTCTGGACACATCCGGTGGAGCCTTGGATTATTCACCAGCTACATGTACCCAAATTGTTATGGTATGTGCGATGCTACACAATATTTCTCCGACTCGCACATACAGTAAAAGGGATGCCAAACATGACACCACATGTGCTCAACCATGTATAGGGAGTGTACTATGTGCATCCGACATAGGCAGCCCTCCAGCACCATCCACAAGTCTGGCACACCCACAAGGTAAGTCAATCAACCTACCAACTGCCAAATGGAGTAGAATGTGTTGTCACCTGTAGCTATGGTATGGATGTGAGCATGCAAGGGAATTGGGTGGCTGAATGTTACGACAGCAGACAGTAAACACCCATAGTGGCACCCTGACATGTGTAACACATACTGGAGTCACCATAGTAGCCAGTACTACACAGGGTGACAAAAACCACTGCATGAAATGTGCTGAGTGAAATGTGTGTCCATATGACCCACACATGCCAGTCAGGACAGTTCACATACCCAACAACAGTTGCAGCCAGCAGGACAGGTGGACACAAACCCAAACAGGGCCTGTACCATGGCCCCAGAATGATGACTATGGTTAACCCCACCCCCAGGCCTACACAGACAGACCACAGCAGGGCAGGCAGTGGGATGTCAGTTCTGAAGGGTAGGATGTCAGACAATAATATGTAGGTCAACCAAAGCCACGATCTGTAGTACACTGGTGTGCCTCCAGACAGCATTAGTTAGCAATACAGAATGAAATGGAGTACATGCATACCAGTACAGTCATAGCAAATGTGTACAAGTGTCACTTGTGCCCCCCATCCTACATAGCAATGTAATAACAGTCAGGTATGCCCCCCACTCCCATGTAGACATGTAGAAACAGTCAGGTGTGCCCCTACCCCCAATCCAGTGTAGAAATGTAGTAACAGTCAGGTTTGTCCCCCAATCCTGTGTAGAAATGTAGTAACATGCATGAGTAGGTATAATACGAGTGGAGCAGAGATGCCCAGAGGTGGCCAAGGTAGCAGGATGGGTTATAGCATTTGTACAATATGCAGGTCTTTGTGTGTTAGGATGGTGTGTGTTTCATATTGTGTGACAGTGGTCAGTATGTATGCATGTCGAGGTGGCCATAGCCCACTACTGCTGATGACAGCGACAAGCCCTCACAACTGCAGTGCCAAGGACAATCCTCACTAGTATAACACTTGCAGTAAGCAGATGTAAGTAAGCCAATGAAAATGTATGGTGGTAATATGTCTCACCATCTGAAAGACTGACATGGCATGGCTGTTGGGCTAGATATACAAGCAGTACACAGGGGAAAGTACCCCAGACATACAGTATACATTGTATCACTGTGAAATGGAGACACCCTTGGAATTGTACATACAGGTATGCATCACAGCAACCGGTCCTGTAGTAGGGGATACCGGTGATGTCTGCCCGAACACCTGCAGATCAAAAAGGAGGTAGGACTGATGTATTGGGAAACAGCTGATGTACCTGCACATGCCAGCATACCTGGAATGCCCCATGCATATCTGTGTGTCAGATGCAAGTAGTGTCCATAGCACACATGCACCCAGCTCACGCAAACACCACCCACAGGTACCTCTCTGACCATATCCCTGCTGTGGGGAAAGGGTATAGTATGACCCCTCCTGTATATGACAATAGTGGAAGAATGCAGCATGCAGTGCAGGTGTCCCATGCAGGTGTGTCCCTAGCTGTACATAGCACCCTGCCAGGATCCACACCACCTGATCAAGACTGATAGAAGGAATTTGCATGAACACCTATCACACCTATCCTGTCACCCCAGAGGGATATACTGTATGGTGGTCTGCGACTGTAGACCTGACAGAATGCAATGGCCTGCCACATGTGGTCTGTAGCAACACCTAATGCCCCACAGGCCTCTGCCAAAGGCCTGTGTCTCACATATACTGCCAATGCATGTTAAGTCATGGACACGCAAATAACAACATAACACACTCCACATAAGCCATATGCAAGGCCATGTGGACAAACCACAGTAACATGTCCACCATGTCCCACTGCATGAACTGTGGACCAACACTAATACACACCTCTGATGGGGTGATACCCATAGGGAAAGTATCAGAGAATGTATGCATAATGTATGGAAGAGGTTAGAATAACAGAGTGGGGGTGGGAGCATGGGTAGCATGAAATGTGCAGGGTCTGACACCAAGCTGTGTGCCCACACTATCCCTGGCTGCAAACACATAAATGGGTGGCTACACACCTGCCCGTACACCACAATAGGGTTAATGTCCTGATCCATGGCCCCTGCCTCTGGGCAACCTGTGTGAATCTGTACAGCTGTGAGGCATTGCCACAGCAAGATAAGCCCATACGGTCATGTCAATGGGTGTACAAGTATGGGAACCCTTCCAGCACTCTACCAAGGTGCTGAACCGGATACACAGACCCAGCAGCAAGTGTCTGCAGCTTCCCCTCCAGAATGACATAACTTACCATGAATATGCAGGTGTCTGCCCACAATTCCGGACACAGCTGCAGTCATCCTTGTCCCCCAAGACAGCACTGTGAGCAAGAATGTCCACCTGGCAGAACATAAAGACAGAAAACATCACTGTGTATAACAGTACACATGTCTGAATATCTCTGCTAACAGCGGCACCATGAAGCTGAAGCAGCACAGACAGAATGACCTACAATACACACCATCCCCTACACAGTTTGTCCCCATATTGCCAAATGATCAACGGATACCAAGCAGAAACACGTTGCTACCTGTAGGTGTACAACACAAAGGTCTGCACTGGAGTACAGACTACCTGGAATTGATCCACACATTCTATACAGAAGGGCATACTCACACAAGTAATCAAATGAAGCCCATGTCTGCAAACAGCAGTGGACCAGACATATTTGGCAGTCGCAGATGTTAGTGCAGACACTCCTCAGTATGCACCACTTATGCTTTGCACACACAGTGGATAGGAATATATGCATATATCCAAGGACAATACACTATAATAAGCCAAACATACACGTACATAGATGTGTGGAAGAGTGTGACTGTGACAAGGAGCCAACCATTATGAGGCTTGTCCCACCCAGCACACAGCCAAATGACTACAACCACATGATGTTCAGATGTCACTCACTGTAGACATTAGCCACCGGTATCTGTCAGCATTATGGACTATGTGGTGCAAGTGCTAGCTGTGCAACATGACTGTACAAGGAAGTAGTCATCTAGCAGCTGTATACACGTAACTGTGGAATATAACCCTGCGTGTGCCCACATGTAGTCTGTCACCCTTTAGATGAATGGGTTATGGCCAATGCACACACACACTGCCCTCCCCATAGCCCTACTATGACAAACTCGCTGAGGTCATCCACTTTGAAATACACCCTTGGGAAAAATGTAGCCCAGTAGTGAGTCCCGTAACTGCGTACTGCTCTAGTGTGATAAAGTAGCTAGGTAGGTATTCTAACCCCAGAAGTAGCAACTGTGTGTGTGTGTGTTAGTGTGTGTGTCATTCTGTGTAGAGAGCAATGCTTTTTAGAGTAGCCACACTCCTTACAATTCCCATACTTGACTTTGGCAAGGCTGCTGATGTCGCCCACCTAGAAATATACCTCTGGGAAGGTTGTTACCCAGTAATCACCATAGTGCATCCCGTAACTGTGTACTGCTGTAGAGTGATAAAGTAGCTAGGTAGGTGTTTTAACCCCATATGTGGCAACTGTGTGTGTGCATGTCTGTCTGTGTAGAGAGTAATGCTTTTTAGGGTAGCCACGCTCCTTATAATTCCCATACTTGACTTTGGCAAGGCTGCTGATGTCACCCACCTAGAAATACACCTTTGGGAAGGTTGTAGCCCAGTAATCACTGGAGCACGTCCCGTAACTGTGTACTGCTGTAGAGTGATAAAGTAGCTAGGTAGGTGCTTGAACACTAGACGTGCCAACTGTGTGTATGTGTGTGTTGGTGTGCATGTCTGTCTGTCTGTCTATGTAGAAAGCAATGCTTTTTAGGGTAGCCTTACTCCTTACAATTCCCATACTTGACTTTGGCAAGACTGTTGATGTCACCCACCTAGATATACACCTCTGGGAAGGTTATAGGCCAGTAATCACCATAGTGCATCCCATAACTGCATACTGCTGTAGAGTGATAAAGAAGCTAGGTAGGTGTTTGAACCCCAGACGTGGCAATTGTGTGGGTGTGTTAGTGTGTGTGTCTGTCTGTCTCTGACTATGTAGAGAGCAATGCTTTTTAGGGTAGCCACACTCCTTACAATTCATATATTCAACTTTTGCAAGGCTGCTGATGTCACCCACCTAGAAATACACCTCTGAGAAGGGTGTAGCGCAGTAATCACTGTAACACATCCCATAACTGCATACTGCTGTAGAGTGATAAAATAGCTAGGTAGGTGTTTGAACCCCAGACGTGGCAACTGTGTGTCTGTCTGTCTCTGATTATGTACAGGGCAATGCTTTTTAGGGTAGCCATACTCCTTACAATTCATATACTCGACTTTGGCAAGACTGCTGATGTCACCCACCTAGAAATACACCTCTGGGAAGGTTGTAGCCCAGTAATCACTGTAGCATGTCCTGTAACTGTGTACCGCTGGATTTTTATTTTAGAAATGTAGCAAGGTTCCATCCCCACCCATGGCAGTTCTGGATGTTTTGTGTTTCCATGTCTGTATATGGAGCAATGCATTATAGGCTAGTCACAAGCAGTACATTTCACATGGCCCACTTTGGCAATCCAACTGTCATTCATTGTGAAATACAGCTTTGGGGAGGAAGTTCACTAGTAATCCCTGTGGTGTGTCCTATAACAGCTCCATGCTGTAGTGTGGTATAGGCCACTGTCAGGGGTTCTATACCCACACATGTCGGTTGTGGATGTTTTGTGTGTGTCTCACTGTCTGTGTAGGAAGCAATGCATTTTAGGGTAATCACCTGCAGTACATTTCAAATGGACTACTTTGGCAATACTGCTGATGTCATTCATTGTGAAATACACCCTTGGGGCAGGGGTACTTCAGTAATGTGTGTGGTGCATACTATAACTGCATTGTGCTGAGGTGTAATAAACTAGTTAGGTAGGGGTTCTACTCCCAGACATGACAGGTGTGCATGTGTGTCTTTGTATGTTGTATTTTGTGTAGAGGTGGCTGTGAGTGTGTGGCCAATGTGGAGCAGGTTTTGCATATGTCTTATGTGGCGGCCTTATTATACAGCACAATGTCCACCATACAGGGATAACAGATGTGAAATAGCTGAGAGGCTGGGGTGCAAAGCCATCCCCATACCAGTGACATCAAGGCCAGGCAATGACATTTAGCAACCCCATTATTACCCAGAGCACACTCTCAAGCCATGTCTCATACGCACACTCATGCCTAGGCAACAGCCAATATGTGGGTAGTACACTGCATATTGACCACTGATAGTAACTATGGAGTGATAGCAGTGGGCTACAGAGGGCATGCCCCCTGTCCACCTGTCCAATATGCACGTACATGCTGACAGTGCACCTCCCCCATGTTCCCCAACGGACACCTGCACCACCTGTGGTGCCATCACGTGTGTCCCACAATGGATATACCATGCCTGACAACATGCCCTGTATGAACAGATGCCACTGACACCAGGGACTGCTGTCCACATGCTATCAATGTAGGTGCAGATAAACCTGGTGCCCATTACCGGTCCCTGCCACAGGTGGGCAAGACTGGCACATATGATGGTAATCTGTGTTCACAACAAGGGCTAGACACCCCAGGTACAGTTCCACATGACACTGTACATACATGTGGGAGGTGTGCACATCCCAGACACCGTCCATGTCATGGATAAAGGAACACATACATGGCAAGAGATGCACAGCATTGGCCACACACAATAGTCACCCATGTGACTGGATGGGGGATACAATACACACCTGAGTGGGCAAGTGCGGAAACTACAGCCCTGAGACATAATGCAGACCATTGTCATGTGGCCTGATGCCAAGGTATACCCATCGCCTACCCTTGTATAGCCTGCTGCCACAGTTGACCACCACACACCCGTGCAGACATGCACCCATGCATGTCAGTACTGGCACCCTGTGTGTTTGTCTGTGTGTTGTATGGTGTGTATCTTCACAGCCACACTCACTACAACCCATGGGCATACAGAAGCATGCTGTCAAATGTCAGACACCTCCTCATACCCTTTGCCCATACAACCTCCGTATGACCTGTGTGGTGCATGTGGTACCTGCACAGTGATGTGCTGTGCCAATCCCGTTACTGATGAGTTGTACCCCTGGCCATTCAAAGTGTGTCGATGCGTGTGTGTCCCTGTGAGAGTGTGGCTGTGTTGATGCTGGCACCTGTTCATGCTGACAGGCATGTGTACGTACCGTATAGCTACTGTATCCCTGTTGCAGATGTCACACACCATCACAGATATGTTCTGAGGGCTCCACAACAGGTAACCCATGCGGCACATCCAATAACTGCATCAATCTGTGAACGCAGTACACAGTTGTGCAAAGTTTGATACCCTGTGCTGGTAGGTGTGTGACCCAAACAAACTGCAGTTTTACTCTCCAACCCCTCCCTGACATTTCTTTGCCTCTGTCTGCTTCTCCCACGCCCTCTCTGGTGGACGTGGAGACCTACACCAGCTTTGCTTAGGCAGCAGCATGTGTATTTTAAGTGATGCTCATGATCAGCTGATGGCCTCTGCATGAATCGCAGCCCTCCCCTAGCTGGTTGCAGGTGGAACAGCTGTGGTAACATTCCCATAGCCAATTGCACGGAAACACACTCCACTATCTAGGAACATCATGTTGGTGTTGGCCCTTGTCACTCACTGTGAGCAGGAACTAGATCTGTTGGTTGGCAACCAGCATCTGCGATGGATTGTGAATTTACCTCTAACAACATACAGTGTGGAAACAGGTCAACACACAGGAGGGGGATGTGTCTGACCTGCTTACAGACTGTAAGTGCTGCTATACTGCATGTGGTGTACTGTTGGTTTAACAGTGTGTGTGTGGATATGTCTTTCCTACATGTCTCCATCTTGCCATGTCAGTTCCATGTTTATGTAGAATCCCCATCTGCAGACAGGGCAGTGTGTTGTGCCTTTGGTTTCATGTGTTACCAACGTAGCATCTATATTTCGACTGCAGATGGTAGTGTGAGGATTGCAGTCTGTAGATGGTGAAAGCCATGACAGTTACTGGCGTCTTATCCCTCATAGGACATATGTTGCCACAAACCCTGTTACAACAGTAAATGTATGAGGTTATCACAGAAACATGTCATTATTGGCCCTGTGTATGTGCTGCCAGCCACAACTCTGCCAACCTGTGTACCTATGTCTTGCATGACGTGGTGCGTATGTGTTGTACACCATAATTAGTGTAATCATATCCGCCAACAAGCCCGTGAGATATCAGACCGCCCACATATTATGTACAGTAGGGGTTATATTTGATGACATAACCTGGACATTCTGTGGATGTTTGTACAGTCCTATATGTGTGTGGGCATCAGTGTTGCAGACAGCAGGTAGCAATACCTTCTACAGGAGAACCAGCACACTCAGGGCAGCTACATATTTGAAGGAGGTTCAGAAACTACAGACAGTGTGTGGGTAGAGCCGTATCATGCTTTGTATAGTACTGGTGTTACAGTGTGTGTGTGTGTGTGTGTGTGTGTGTGTGTGTGTGTGTGTGTGTGTGTGTGTGTGTGTGTGTGTGTGTGTGTGTGTGTGTGTGTGTGTGTGTGTGCATGTGCATACTAGTTTACCTTGGAATGCAGTCTGTCTACATAGCCCTCAACTGTGGGCCTAACCTCCTGGTGGCCAGAGGTGTGCCTAACATGTGTTGTCTGTCCACCACACAGGTCCTGTGTCTGGTATTCCACTGGCAGTGTGTGTGTGTAGTGCTATCAGTACATGACCTACATATCAAGCTTTTCACATATGACATGCTGTGGGGGGTGTTCCGTAGTGGGCTGTGAGATTATCACACTGCCACTGCTGCCATCAATCCACGTCTCTTGTATCCCCCACAAATATGGTGGGGCTGGGGCTATATATGTGTGGGCGTCACCTACACAATACATGTGTGCTCTTATGCACTCCAGAGGCTAGTGTACTTAACAGTGGTATATGGCCCTGTATTATTGAGTCTGGGGGGAGCACCATAAATGACCTAGGCTGTTAAATATGTGAGGGTATCAGGGGTGAGCTGCCATAAGGTATCTGGATGTAAAGTGACATATACTTCACCTATATGTACATCATGTACATATATTTGGTTACTGCAAGCCTACTGCCTCCTGCCAGACAGACTGTTCTGTTTGTCAGTGTGCATGTGATGGTGTCAGTTATGCCTTGTTATGTCACAGTTACAACTCATGGGGTCACATGATGTCTTTATCACCCACTGCTGCTGTACAGAGTGTAGATAGCAGCTACTGAACTATACACCTGCATTACACACTGTTCATCATTTGGTAACCTGTGGCCCAGTCAGTCCTCACTAATGTACAAATCTAAGGGCTTGGCCTGGACAGTAATGGTTGTGAACCTTTCCAGACTACTGTATTAGTATAACTGTTTCATGGTTGCATTCCTCTGTTTATATGGATGTCACTGTCTGAACAGCTATATGACATGACTTGTAGAACTGTAATAGTACACAATGAAAAGTATTCCATTTCTGTAAACTTGTGTGTGGAGTTTTCCCAATGACCTCTCTGTGGGTATATGTTGCAGGCAATGATCGTCATTTGTATGGGTGGCCCATACAGTGTCCAGTTGTTCAGGGGTAAGCTGTAGGCATAGTGGCCGTTCCATATTGTGTGCACCGGCTACATATGTATCCGACAGTACATATATATGTGTGTGTGTGTGTGTGTGTGTGTATATATATATATATATATATATATATATATATATATATATATATATATATATATATATATACACACACACACACACATATATATATATGTACATATGTATATATGTATCTACATATCTGTGTCTGTGTATCTGTATCTTGGGGGTGTTGCTGGCTACCACAGTTTACATTACCTATGGGAGGCAGACTGTACTGCATGATATGTTAACAATACCAGCCTGACATCATATAGGTGGGATGTTGTACTCTTAACTTCCTGTGCCCATGTCGTGTCATGTCCTGGTTATGGGATCTGCAACACTTGGTAGTGAATTGCGGGTCAAATGTGTTTGGCCGTGGGGGGGAGATGCCTAGTTGTACAAGACATATAGAGTGTGGGGTCTCTTAACCCCAGTAATGGTGCATGTGGACATATGTGTGTTTGTTAATCTGCCATTGCTCTCTACAGATGTATGGCCATATGTACCAATATAGATATATATATCTGCTGACATATATGTAACTATGTCCTTATATACCTACAAAGCTGTATATCTGCATACACATATGTAACGTTGTGTGTATATGTAGACATATATGTGTAGACACATATATGTGTCGATGTAGCCATTAGCATGTATATAGTGTTAGAAAGTTATATATATATATATATATATATATATATATATATATATATATATATATATATATATATATAAATATATATATATATACACAGATATGTTGTAGCAGTGTAGATATTAATATATTTACACACAGATACATCTAGATGATGGTATACATTCTCTGTACAGTTGCATGACTGGACTGGATGATATGTTTCAGATATTGTTCTGACTTTATACAGTTGTAGTGGCCTACGGTTAGACTGTTGTAGTTGTGTTGTGGAGGGTCCTGGGGTCAAAAACTCCATGTGCTGGATATTGCATTGCACAGCATATCTGTTACGGTTGTGGTGGGGGGGACATAGCAGTCATCACCAGGTTCCCCTCATTTGAGTCCCCACCCCCATCAACTGTGCATAAGAACAGTTATTTTGTAGTGGAGGTCCCGTTTTTATTCCTATCTGGTGCTGCAATTCAGTTAGCTATCCGTATATATATATATATATATATATATATATATATATATATATATATATATATATGTATATATAAATATGTGTAGACATATTCAACCATCCACCTATATACCATTGATGTGATATGACGTATGTGTGAGTCATACATTTATATGTACCTGTTTATCTCTCTACATTTACAGATCTATAACTGTCCATATGTCCATGCATGATTGGCTCACAATATTGGCCTGTCCCACATTCGTCTGGCCAGTTGACGTGGATGATGTCAGGCATGTGGTCAATCAGGAATGCCGATACATTACAGTTGTAGACATCATGTTGTTCAGATTATGTGTGTTACAACAGATCACTGTTTAACTAGCAACGTTTTACATGTATATGAACATTATTTCACTTGTCCAAATATGTACGCCACTTTTGTCACACTGTGTCCACAATGTTTGCAACGAGGTTGAGTGTTGTGATATTAGTACAATTCCCCTTATGCAGATTGACTGTGCTGCATGATATATCTGGGAATACATGGGATGTATGTATATCCGACATGGGGTAGTGTTAATTCACTATGATTGTGGTATGCAGGGTCCTGGGTTTGGGTCATGCAGCGGCTGTCAATTATGTTGCAGTGTTGAACAACGGTGGTGGGATGCAGGGTGATTAAGGCACTTGTAAGCAGTTGTGAGCATGTTTGAGTGACGGTAAGCATCACCAACTGCAGGTAACAGCCAGTTACACCAGGTTAGCCTCGACATTGCTTACTTTGTGTATGCAGTGCTCACCATCAAGCAAACACATACCTCCGGTTACATATGCCTACAGATAGTTTGCTTCAGATTTGCTGAGCCTGTAAATGTAAACTAGCTTACTAGTGCTGACATATGCTTACAACAGCTTATTGCTGCTAACCCTAACTACTGCTGTATGCATTATGATACCGACACCTCACATGTGCATTTCCTGCAGTACTCCTGCTCATACACACACACACACACATATATATATATATATATATATATATATATATATATATATATATGTGTTATTACATGGCTGCAGTACTCCAGTTCATGTATACATGTTATTCCATGGGTTATGCAACATACATATTACCCATAACGTGGTTTGCCATGGGAAATGGTATGTCCCAGTACCTTCCCTGTGTACCCCCCTCCTTTCTCGCTGACATCCATAGGCCGGTCCCATTAGAATGGGTTCATCTAACACCAGCACTCCTCGTCCATAATGTTGTACCTATCATTCCCTCCCCCCTGTTCCCCCTCCACATCAGTCATCCTTCCTAAGGGTTCCAGCCTAATCTAACCACACCACTACACATTGCCCACTCTCCACTTCTCGGGAGCCTTTGTGTATCTTGTCTTAACCCATGGATCTTCAGGCTTCCCATACATTTAGTCCACGAACAAACATTACTGTCTTTGCTTACTTTTGAGGCATGGTATGATACCCCGAGGACTCTTTTTGGCAGATGTTTGGGGTCGTCCCACCAGGGACAGACATGTCTTTGTTTAAGAGTAGACTTAGCAGGGTGACACTGTTTCTGCCACTGGTAGTATCCTGCCAGTAGACTGGGAGCCAGTGCTGTGCTACACTTAGCAGTGCATATTATTAGATTTGCATGATATGTGCTTTTTGGCATTGATTTCTCCTTCGCCACTTGTTATTATGTGTCATGTATCCTCAACATATGTGTATGGACACTGTATGGGGTCCTGGGAACTTCTACACTTTATTACATTAACACCTCACATCTGGACTTACTGCTGTACTCCAGTTCACATATGTATGTTCTGTAGTCAGTTATGGCACATATGACTGTATACTGATGCCTTTCACAGGTTCAGTTTGGTTAAACTATGGTGAGGACATGTTTACTACTACCCCATTCTTCTGTACGTCTATTATGGCTTGGTGGATATCTACTGGGACTACGGTGTATAGGGACCTGGGTTCGTGACCTGCATCACTGTTTAATTTGTTGCCGGGCTGACAAAGGCCTGTTGGATACAGAGTGATTAAGGCACTCTAAAGCAGTTGTAAGGCCTTACGCCCACTTACTAGTGCGTACATATGCCTACTATTGCCTATTTGTGTTTACACCTGCTTACTAATGCCTTATTCCATCTGACACTGATACGTCACATGTGCATTTCTTGTGGTACTCCAGTTCATATGTATAAGCTATTTAGTGGGTTTTGCAACAAAAATATTAGTTATAACGTGCTTTGCCATGTGAAATCGATTGTGCTACAGTGGGACCCGAACCAGGAATGACTGCTCATTAGTCGGATGCTCTACCCACTACACTATTGCTGTTCTGCTTCATTTGCATATTTCTACCATAATGTAATACCCATGTTTCCTTCCCCCAGCCCCTGAGCTCCACGTACACAGCATCCATCCATTCTCCAGCTGCTAGCCCAGCCAAACCACACCTCCACACATTTCCCTCTCTGCACGTGTCGGTACCCCTCCATTACACTATCTCGACCCAAGCTTCTGCAGGCTCTTCATCCGTTTAGTCCACTTACATTCCAGCCTTCCCTTGATCCTCCTCCGATACTGATGGAAAGATCTATGTGACTCACAAAGTTTGGTTCGTCCCGCCAGGGATGGACCTGTTGTTGTGTCACGAGTAGACTTTTCTGGTCTACACGGTTTCTCCCACTGGTAGCATCCTGCCAGGGGTTTGAGAAGCAGCAGTTTGCTCACATACCAGGCCAGCCTCACCTCCTGGTTCCGTTGAACCAACGCCCCAGGTGTGACACTCTATGCTTGAAGCATGCCCACATGCCCCCATGGCGTGCACCGTTTTTCATTCTTCTCTTCAGTATGTGCAAGACTACTGTTCTCACAGTATGTTTGGACAGGCACTGTTCAATGATACACACAGACTGCTCAGAATACTGTGATTGAGCAACATACACATGTTTGCTGGTGTTAATCTACATACTTGCATATATTTCCTATACTGTTGAATGACTGTGCTGGATGATATGTTTGTGATAGCAGCTGAATGTGTATCTGCCATGCCTTAGTGGTAACTCACTTGGACTATAGTGTGCAGGGTCGGGGGATTGGAACCTGGGAGTGCAGATTATTTTGTTAATGGGCACGATGAGAGCTGTTGGCTACAGAGTGCCTAAGACACTGTAGAGGAAGTGTAGACAGGTATGCGCTGGTTTGCACGAGGCTCAGCTATGCTGACCTCCGGTTATGGCGTCTTACCCTGAGTTGGCCTCCACATTGCTTAACTGGTGTGGGCATTGCTTAGCGCCACCAAAACAGGCTTAACCCCGCTTGCTGCCACATACCCCCACCCTACTACATGTATTTAGTTCACATTTGTTGACCTGGACAATCTGACTGGATGCTTTTCCACTGTAAGTGGTGGCCTGGGGAGTGGAGCTCCACAGTAAACCCCAGCTACACATTACATGTACTACTGAGGTGTACACATTCATAGAGGGTAACAGACTTAATATAGCTACGTACCACATTCTTCATGCTTACTTCACATTAACATGTCGATATTATACATGCTTAGGTCAGCTTTACATGTCAGGTAAGACTGTTGAAAAAGGTCAGTTTAAGGTGCAGTTGGAGTCCAGTTTAACAGTTCTGGATAGGTTACACTCAGGTATTCGGGTTAGGTTTAGTTATTCCATACCTGTGTGGTAGAGTAGAAGAGAATAGTGAAGGAGTAGGTAGGTAGCTAGAGGGGGGACAGTGTAACTGTATAGTAGGCCATTGGAACAATTGGTAGGGGAGCAATAGGGAAGGTGTGCAGGATGTTGGGATTTGTATGCGAGGCAGGACAGGTGTTGTCAGTTTCACTAGTTGGTGTAGGGGTATAGAGTGTAAGTTGCGGGTGGAGGATTTGCCAGGTGGTGAGCATGTGCTGATCCAAGTGTGCTTGAGGTGTTCCTTCACGTGTTATTTACGTGTGTCGTGTGGGACAGCTGAGGTAATACCCCGTGGGTAGGAGGTTCCAGATTCTGCCAATATAGTTGGGGAGGAGGGTGTCACCTACTTGTGACTGTGAACATTAATAGTAATGAAACAGGGGTCGATAGGTAAGTGGTGTTAATGGGGCACACAGAGGGACAGATAGTAGGGGAAATATCCAGGGATGTACAAAAGACTGGCAGGAAGGTCCACAGCTGGCCATTTCTTCTACAGCAACAGCTGTGTATATACACTGCATTTGGAGGTAGGTTTGGACACTCACACCTCTGGGTGGGGTTTAGGAAAACAATAATACCTTGTGATGCCAATTAGTTCAGCTTGCATGCCTACAGTGGGGTGTTGCGACCATGTGTTCTTTGGTGTTTAGTGGGATTTGCAACAACACATCTTGTTATACCATACTTTGCCATGTAAAATAGACTGTGCTGCAGCTGGACCTGTACCGGGAGTGGCTGCTCGTTAGGTGGCCGTTCTGCCCAATGCACACTATTGCTTACATCCCTGAGGCGGTCTGAATAGCACCGCTCTGGCCAACACCTGCACGCCTCGGCCCATAATTTCATACTCATAGTTCCTCCCCCACACCTCCTCTACAGCACTCATCCTTACTCTGGGTGCAGGTCGGGTCTAAACACACCACTACACACTGCCCACTCTCCACTTCACGGACCTATCTCATACGTTGTCTCGACCCATGGGTCATCAGGATTTCCCACCCTTGTAGTCCGGGAAGAGACAAGCCCCGCATTGAAAAGTCATTGCACGGGCAGCCTCCAATTACAAGACAATTTCTGGGGTGTCCCGCAAGGGACACTCCTGTCTCTATTCCAAGATTAGACTTAGTGGGTCCACAGTGTTCCCACCCTCTGGTTGTATCCCGTCTGTGGTCTGGGGAGCAGTGGATTGTTTACATTGCTTGTGCGTTTGTATGTATGTTTCCAGTCTGGCTGGGGGGGGGGTTAATGCTACTTGTTACACATTTGTTGATTGGGCCCCTAACCCCCATTTGCATGGCCTGTGAAAACATGTCATTCTTAAGTGCTGTATCATATCATAGCTATATATCTGTGTATATACATACACACATACACGCACACACAAACATAGATATTATATATATATATATATATATATATATATGTATATATATATATATATATATATATATATATATATATATATATATATATATATATATATATATATATATATGTATATGTATATATATATATATATATATATATATATATATATATATATATATATATATATATATATATATATATATATATATATATATATATATATATATATATTGCTGTATATATATATATCTAACGACATGGATGTATGGGAGTCTGCATATGTATATATCTATATGTGGGTATTGATATATATATATATATGTCTGTCTATGTATGTATACAGTTGTACTACAGAGAGGTTATGGGTATATATATATATATATATATATATATATATATATATATATATATATATATATATATATATATATATATATATATATACACACACACACACACACACATACACATGCCTCTACATATTTAGCTACATATCCTGTAATGTTGACTGGTATTGCTGGATACTGTGTTTCATGTGCATAATGGCCAACCTTGTGCACACACACACACACACACACACACACACACACACACACACACACGCAGCCTAGGTATTTGTAAAATGTGGATATGACCCTCTGCTAATTATCACTGAGGTAATGTATAAACTTCACTGCAAGCCATGACCATTTAGATTAAATTTTATTTCTGTTCTATTATGTTTGGTGAGTAACTAGTAAGGAATGCCTGGTTTGAAATCCAGTCAATAAGTGGATCAGGGAGTTAAAGGGGTTAGGAGAAACCATGCTAGACTGTTATGGTTTGTATCAGAAGTGCAAGACTTGTATATGTGACTGACAGTTATGAAAAAATAAAGCCCAACTGCCAAGGGAATGCAATGAAAATCAAAACTCAATGTGATACCAGTAAAATCATTACTCCAGATTGACTTTACTCCTTAAGCCTCTTAAAGTGGGAAGCAGAGTCCCCACAAGTTCCCCACAAGTTGGTTCTTAGTATATACTAATTCCGAGATTATTATACCATATAGCAAGCGGACCTCTGCAAGATACTGCACCCACAGCCTTAGTATATATTAAGATAACCACACTCAGTCTCAGTGTTCTGAGGATTGCAGTCATGGTCCCCCAGAATATCAGCAACAGCCAAACATTAACTCATTACTAAAAGGAAGAGGAAGGGCAATATGCCTTCCAAGACGGCAAAGGCTTATTTTCACTGCTTACATGGGGATGTACCTCATGCAATTAAAATGGAAAAATTCAATCAGTCAACCATCTATGATGCACCCAGACAGATTTAACTTATTGGCATTTGTTGAAACAGAAAGACCAATGCCAAGATCCATAGAAGCAATCAGATCAAACTATATGCTGTCACAGAAAAAGAATCTGAACAAATGGCTGTCTTCTAGACATAGTGGTAGTCAGCCTGAACATGCAGAAAGTGTAACAGCAACTCATTAAGCTCATTGAAATTATGTAATGTTACCAAACACTCTTTGGTCGAATCATTATTGAGGAGAGCCACTGTACTTTCACGTAGTGATGCTACAAAGACAAAGAAAATCTAGATGGCACTATGGGGCTCTCAAGGACCATCATCAAGGAATGCAGGAGCAAACAGACACATTGCAGAAGAAATCAGGTCTTCCTAAAAACAGACCACCATGCACCACTCTCCATTTAATTAGACTCCCAGAGACCATAGAACATCCAGACCTTGTAGAAACTGTAGCATCTGAAATACAGAAATATGGAAGGCTCTGAATTCTGTTTCTGCATAAAATGTATATAGATCTAGCTGTTCCCCCTTGAAGCAATAACAGAAAATTTAGAAATAAGTCACCTTGGTGGTCCATACTATAAATAAGCTCCATAATAGCAGCAACGCAAATAAATAAATAATATAATATAATATAGCATGCATGAGCCAAGGCTGAGGTACTCATACCTTTGTCTACCTCTACTCTCTCTATCCCCACTACTAACTTACCCTACCCTCCCTTCCTCTACACATACTCCCCTGAGGTTACATTCATACCTTTTCAACATCTATTCCTACTATCCCCTCTATCACACTCTACTCTTCCCTACTCATACTATCCTATACCTTCACAAGAATAATCTGTTACCATATTTTATGACTTGTAGAATATTAATAATCGTTATGATAATCATCTATTATGTAAATAATGCTACATCATCCTATTATCAGGCTTTCCATATCATTTATGCTTGAATACTTTGACTTTATGTCTGTTGAGTTTTTATTCTGACAAACTAATGTGCAGTTTTTCAAATTTTGTGATTGAATATTATGACTTTATTATGTCTGTTAAGTTCTCATTCTAACAAACTAATGCGTTGTTTACATATATGTACTTGAATATTATGATTTTATTATGTCTGTCTAGTTTTCCATTCTGTTAACCATATATATCTGGAGCTTTTCTCCCAATGGCCTCTGCTGAAAATGGGTATGTCATGACCCAGTCAGACTTTCCTGATAAACAAGCAAACAAACAAACAAATAAATAAAAATAGTTCATAGGTCGGTACAAGGCTATCAGCCCTGGGGCCTATATAAGCCTAGCCAAAAAGATTCCCTGGCTTTCACCACCCAAGAAAATTATTTTCCTGTGCCCCTGTCGAGCAGTGCTGCAGAAGTGGTCCCCAGGGTGAATTTTCTATTTCCCATCCAGTCCTCAAGATTTTTCTTAAAGAGGGCCAATGAGGAGGTTTGCTTGACATGAATGGGTAGTTTGTTCCAGAGTATGGGAAGTATCTGGGACAGGAATCTACCCCTCCAGCATGTTCTGTTTATTGTGGTGACAAGGTTTAAGTCCCTGGAGTATGTGGTATGGAGAGACTGTGATTTCTTTAAGTGTAGCATATCCAACAGCTCTGGGTTTGTGTTAGAAAAATATGTATTTGAACATACATAAAGTGCTAGTTTAAAAGCAAATAGTATATAATGCATTTTATTCTATTAACAATATGGCAATAAGAATTATTTTACATGTAATTGCTTGAAGCTTTGGAACTGCAGTGTATTTGAACTCTGACCCTGGCAGTAGCCAGCTCAGCAAGCTTATGTTTTTCACTAATGATTATCTGCTGGGTCAGGAAATTAAATGTATAAAGCCTTGAAAATCTTCTTCTCCTTCCTCTGGGACAATTGGCCTTGTAAATGTTACCAAGATAAGACACAGCTGCTGAGAAAATGTTGCAAGAAGAACAAAGAAGTGTATTACAAGACTGAACCAACTATTGTATTCGAGCAGGCCTGAAACCTTGAAGGAGTAACATTTACAGAAAGACATTATAACTGACCAGGTGCTTTGCAAGGCTGTATTATTCCCAAGGGAAAGCTTTTTTTAAAAATATAACATCAGCAGTCCTTATGAATAGAATACTGTTAGTAAAAGTGATGTAGATGCCCTGTGACTAACCACGTCAGTAAGGTGGACAAAACCTGAATGAAAATACTATAAAATATTCTGTACTTCCTGCATCATGTCAGACAAAACTCTGTACTTGTATGGTTTTTTGCCTCCTGGTGTACACTAGTAAATTTTTGCATCTGAGCCCCCTGTGTTGTTATCTTTGTTTTTTATTTAACAGTTTGGTCCTTCTTGAATCGGAAACCCTCAGACAGCTACAGATCAGAGTGTACCGGTGGTCGAACACTGCGCAGGAGAAGCTACCGAAACGGTCCTTCTTGAAATATAAAGACCTCCGACTGAATTGTCGTTTTGAGAGGCTGGCCACTTTCTGATCTGCGGCCGAAGAGCGGTCTCGAACTGGTCGACTCAGGAGGCTCAGGTAGGAAGATATTTGCCTTTTTTCTGTTTTAGATCAGGGACTAGGTTGCAGTAAATACTATTGTCAGAAGATTTGTTATACAGATCAGGGACAAAAGGAAATTACTGCATATTTTGTCAGAGATCAGGGAAACAGAATAAGGTAGGCAGTCATTCTAGATAAACTATGTAAGGAATTGAAATACCACGTGGTGAAAAGGGTTACGTAACATTTTTTAGTATGGGAAATCAGTGTACTAAAACATCGCGAGATCTGGCCCTAACTGAAGACGCAAAATATATGCAATTACAACGAGCTGATAATGTTAGGTATTATACAAAATGGGTTAATAAATACGGATTTGATGGTAAATTAGATAAAATTTCATTAGTTAAACTTTTAAAACAACTTAAATCTGACGCAGAAGGTCAGGCGAAAAAACAACGATTAGGCATTCCTCAGGCACACAGGTGGATTGAGGAAGTAAACCGAAGGGAACAAAAAAACTAAAAATGCTAAGACATTATTTTTAGATAAAAGATAATAATATAGTAATAGCAATGGCTCCTCCTCCCCCGCCCCCTCCGATGCCTTTTTCAGGATATGAAGCAGGAGGACAAGCTGGTCCACCTCCACATTATCCTGATGTCACAAGAACACTAAAACCATTTGTTAGAGATCCTATTGAAACTAGGTCCCGGACACGTAAAACACTTGGGGACACCGACTTGTATCAAGTAGGGAGAAACACACTAGAGGAGAGTGAGGAAAAAATCTGTCCACTAATCGAGGTACCAAATCCTCAGGCAGGACAGGAAGGGCAGGACCCAACTCTTCTAGTATATAGACCATGGACACCGGAAGATATTCGGAAAGCTACAGAGGGAATCCCTCATCCAAAAGTTAATTACACAAAGTTTTTACAAGATTTACAAGGTATGAGACTAAGTTACCACTTGAATGGGGAAGAAGTAGAAAAGGTAGTTAGACAAATTGTGGGTCTAGACTGGCGCATGATTTGTGGCACCTGGAATCCTCGTAATGCAGAGCTTAAACCACTCCCACATAGTGACGCAGAACTAGACAACAGAGTAAAAGGTCTTACAGACCGAATTTCTGAAAAATGGAAACCCAGAGCAGATTGGACTTGCATTAACCAATGCATACAACAAGAGAATGAAACTGTAGATGGGTACTATGGTAGATTATTGGAATGTTTCAATAACCATAGTGGTATGGCTATTCCTGAAAATCAGACACATGATACCTCGTATGAACAGCAACTGAAAAATGCGTTTCTATAAGGTTGCATTGCACCCCAGTAGTTTTATTACGAAGCATATGATAGATCATCGAACAAGTAGGCTACAAGCCTTACTTGAATATGCTAGACATGCTGAAAGACACTTTAATAGTAAAAAGAAAAAGAAGACACAAGTCTTCACTGCTGAAGACGGAGCTGAGGTTTTTGTAGTACAGTCCGGTAAAAAGGGTAAGAAAAATGCCCAGGGAAATAGACAATCTGACAAACGATCAGAAGATTTTGAAGAGAGAAAAAAGAAAGGTGAGTGCTTTAAGTGCGGAAAGAAAGGACATTTAGCAAGGGATTGCAGGCTAAATAAAAAGGTGACTACAGAAAGTAAAGGTGATGAGGACTGACTATATGATAGTGATGAAAGTCAGAAATCATCAGGAAAGGCTAACAAACAAAGGACAAATGTAAATGTAGTAGAAGGAACAGAGGAAGTGCAAGCAGATGTAGAGGATGAAGAAAGTGAAATTTTATATTTGGCATTACTGAGCTTGGAGCTCTATCTGGCAGACACAAAACCGGAAGTTACACTTCTGGTGGAGGGAAGGGAAGTAAAATTCCTGTGTGACTCAGGAGCGTCACGGACTTTGATACACCCCTCCAAGTTACCAGAATATTCCGACTCACCTGATTATATATTAGTAAAAGCAGCAAACGGACAGCTATATAGGGAACCACTCTCCCATGATATAGCAATAACTGACCCTGTTTCAGGTATGACTCAGAAAAGTAAAATTGTAGTTTCTGCAAAATGTCCGAAGAGATCTTATGCAGATATTTGGCATAGCGGTAGTTCCCACTATGCAGGGTATGGAGGCACAAAGACAAATGGATACTTTTGTGGTGCGATCGGAGGGTGAGACTTTTTACTGGTACAGCCAAGACCTAGTTACGACTGGTCCAGGGGCAGTAACCAAGGAACTGATGAATGTAGCCATCAGTAAGATGCCCTCCCTTGACACTGATCAACAGCATTTGTTACACTGTACTCTATACTACTGTAGCATGCCAGGACCTGATAAAGAATATGAGCAAGAATTATTCAAAAATCATGCTAACAGATTAGTATTACGAACCTTGTATTGGGATACTGAGGGAAACAGTGTGGTAAGCTGTTCATTACCTCAGGAATTCATGACACTGTACAAATCTAATTGACTAGCACATGTCAGCTTGATGAAAAATGAGAATATGAAATGGGCAGACTTAGGAGAAAAAGTAACAAGATGGGAAAAACAAACTGATTTAGAATTATCAGAGCAGGAAATACAAAAACAGAAATTGAATTGGCTAACACAGACACATCCAGCTGTACACTTACAAACTAGTGAAGACAACTGATTAGCATTCTTATTAGAAGAAGAGGAAAAAGCCTTGTGTGACATAACAAAAATTCTTTGGTCAACAGGCAAATCAGATGTAGGACTTATTCAAACAGCAGGACCAGTTACTATTACACCAAAATCAGCATTTAGACCACAGAAAAGACAATACCCCTTGAGGAAAGATGCAGAGCAAGGAATCAAGCCTATAATAGCAGCATTACTCAAGGAAGGAGTACTGGTAGAATCTCTTGATTCACCATGTAATACCCCTCTATTTCCTGTTAAAAAAGCAAACGGGGAATGGCGGATGGTACAGGATTTACAAGCTGTAAACAATGCAATAATACCTAGAGCACCTACAGTGCCAGACCCACACACCTTGTTGAACGATTTAAAACCGCAACAAAAATATTTTACTGTAGTAGACATAAGCAATGCTTTCTTTTCAATACCTATACATCCTGATAGCCAGTATTGGTTTGCATTTACATTTCAGGGTAAAAGATATACCTATACTCGGCTACCACAGGGATATTGTGAAAGTCCAATGATATTTGCACAAGAAATGGCAAGCAAACTGGCAGGGTTTACCCCACCAGGAGGTAGTCAGATTCTACTTTATGTAGATGACATTTTGCTAGCAGCCCCCACCCAGCATCAATGCAGGGAGGATACGATAGCATTATTGAAATTTTTAGCAGCACAGGGACACAAAGTAAACAAAAGTAAGTTACAACTTTGGAGAAAACAGGTTAGATACCCAGGAGATGTAATATCCAATGAAGGTAGAATATTAGACGAAGACAGAAAAACAGCAATCTTACAAGCACCTAAACCAGCGACCAAGAAGGAAATGATGTCCTTCTTGGGAACAACTAATTTTTGTCGAAGCTGGATATCAAACTATGCTTTAGAATCTGCTCCACTGGCTGATTTAATATATAAAACACCAATGGCAGCACAAGATATATTACAATGGACACCCGAAGCAGAAACAGCTTTCTGCAGACTAAAACAATTTATAGCTTCCTCATTAGTTTTAGGACTTCCAAATTACCACAAAAGATTCTTTCAGACCGTAGATTGTAAACAGGGATACATGACGTCAGTTCTGATGCAACAGCATGGGGATAAGCAACGCCCCATAGCTTACTATTCATCACAGTTAGACCCAGTGGCACGGTCATTGCCTCACTGTGTGCAAGCAGTGGTCGCAGCTGCAATGGCAGTACAGGCTTCGGCCTCAGTGGTGTTATTCCACCCTCTCACATTGAGAGTGCCTCATGCAGTCGCGATAATTTTACTACAAGAGAAAATAGCATATTTATCTCCTGCTAGACAAATCTTTCATGTATGACCATACTGCTGAGCCAACCTCATATGGTAATTGAACGTTGTACAACATTAAACCCGTCAACGTTACTTCCGACTCCTGTGGATGGCACACTGCACAGCTGCCTGCAGGAAATTGAGCAAATAACTTTGCCCAGACAAGACCTCACTGATATACCCTTGGATGATGCCGAGGTGACATTTTTCGTGGATGGCTCATGCAGAAAGGGTCCTACAGGGAAAAATCTAGTAGGGTATGCAGTGGTTACAGATACAGAGATCTTAGAAGCCCAACCTTTACAGCATAACCTATCTGCTCAAGCAGCAGAATTGATAGCCTTAACACGGGCTTGCACTCTAGCGAAAGATAAATGTGTAAACATATATACTGACAGTCAGTATGCTTTCTCTGCAGTGCATGTTTTTGCGCAACAATGGAAAAATAGGGGAATGATAACATCTAATGGCAAACCGATTAATCATGCGCAACTTATTTTGAACTTATTAGATTCCATTCAGTTACCTACTAAAGTAGCTATTTGTAAATGTTTAGCTCATACAAAACAACAGGATAGAATTTCAAAAGGAAATGCAAAAGCTGATGCAGCTGCAAAGCAAGCAGCCTCAGACACTTTACTTTTAACCGAGGAATTACAACCCTCGGAGATCTTAGATCTAGAAATGTTAAAAACAATGCAGACACTAACTACGAAAGCAGAGAAACAAAAATGGGAAAAACGAGGTGCAATCCTCGAAAATGGACTGTATGTCTCCAAAGAGAAAAAAAACAATACTACCGTCTAATTTATTTAGATATGCAGCTTTGTTGAGCCATGGGCAGTGCCATGTCTCAACAGGGGGGATGGTACAGTTAGTAAATCGAATATTCCAAACATACGGATTCATAAATTATACAAAAAAATGTTGTGCAGCATGTCATATTTGTAACAAACATCATGCGCAAGGGGCATTCAAACCCAAGCAAGGGAGTTTTCCTACACCACCATATCCGTTCCACACTATTTGTATGGATTTCATAGAATTGAATAAATGTGAAGGGAAAAAATACTGTTTAGTAATTATAGATATGTTTTCCAAATGGGTAGAAGAGTTTCCAACTAAAAATCCGGATGCAGCAACCGTGACAAAAGCCCTAGTAAAAGAAATAATTCCCAGATTTGGCATACCGGAAAGGATTTATAGTGACAATGGGACACATTTTGTTAATCAGATGATTCACCAGCTTGGGAGATTCTTTGGAATCTCCTTAAAGAATCATTGTGCTTACCACCCACAGTCTGCAGGACTGGTGGAAAGGTACAATGGAATTTTAAAAAACAAATTGAGGAAGCTAGTGAGTGAGACACAGAAAAACTGGATTTGCTGTTTGCCTTTGGCACTGCTGAGCATGAGAACAGTTCCAAATGTAAAGGGTTTGACTCCCTTTGAAATGATACTTGGAAGGGCATATTATGTGCCACAGTGGAAAGCTCTCATGCCTGCAGAACTAGAGGCTGATAGCTCATTAGCTAGCTATATGAGAAAACTGTTAACAAATAAAACTGTTTTGCAGTTGAACTCTTTTTCAGATAAAAGACAGACCAGACCGCTAGAAGCAGTGCTGACTCCAGGGACCTGGGTTTGGCTGAAGGTTATGAAGAGGAAGAATTGGGCGAGTCCAAAGTGGGAAGGACCGTACCAGGTACTGTTGGCAATGCCTACTGCAGTCAAAGTTGCTGAGAGGTCGTCCTGGGTCCATCTGACGCACTGTAAACCAGTAAAGAATTTTCAACTTGATAAACATTTTGGGACTGATACACAACAAAGGCAGGATGGCCAAGAGCAAAACGAGTAAAAATACAGATCAACCCCAAAGATGTTGCTTAATCATCTTGTTGACTATGCATTTATTGACTATGATTGTGATGATCTTCCTTTTGTTGTGGTTTTTCCTACATGTAACCACACAAGTGAAAGTGGAGAGACGTGATGAACTGTCTATAGACTGGCATCCAAACTTTAACACATACCTAGCTATGAAGCGTGTATATGTAGAGACTATGAACATTTCAAATTGCTGGGTTTGTACTGCTATACCAACAGCATATGGAGGACTGTTAATGTCCGCTGTCCCCTTGGGGATAAATGAGACTTGGGAGAATTTACTTTTTGATACAGGATCTGTAAGATCACAAGACAAAATCGCATTGTATTTGCCTATTACACAGAAGGGAATTGTATGTTTTTATAAGAATGATACACTTCAAGTGGGTTGGAGTAACTGTAACATAACTATATCTTATAAATGCTATATTAAAGTTAAAGATAGAGGCACTGTTTGTAATACGAATTATGATTCATATTTGAGTTTAATGAAAACAACATTAAGTGATGTGCAGAGAAATCCTGTTTTGCATAAACAACTGTCTATTATAGACAAGAAAATGTTTCATTCAGAATTAACCCGCATCAGTACTAAAGTAGAAAACTGTTATTTTGTTTGTGGGAAAAAGGCATACAAATGGCTACCTGAGAATTGGTCCGGCAGTTGTTTTTTGGGTTATCTGGTTCCGGCCATAAGACATACTGCAGAATTACCTCTAGGTAAGATATGAAATGTGAGAGATGTAGCCCGGAAACCTGAAGGTCCAATCGGAAAACCTGTAAATCCAGTGGGACAAATCGAAGCTGGTTGGAAAGACCATCATTCCATAAAAAACAAAGAAAAATTGACTCATATGGACTTGAGTGACAGTGTAATATCCTTGGCTGGAATACTTCCAGCATATGGAGCAGTCAAATCGATCTGGGAGTTGAGAAATCTGTCGAAACTTCTCGAAGTAATGAGTAATGCAACTTTTTCTGCTCTCGAACTAGTGACTGATGAACTGAATGCAATGAGAACTGTTGTGCTACAAAATCGAATGGCTCTTGACTTCACCCTAGCGGCGAGAGGTGGTACGTGCGTGCTTATCAAAGAAGAATGCTGTGCGTTTATACCAGACAATCGACATGAAATTAATGACCACCTAGAGGTAATACAGCAGGTATCGGCCATGACTGAACCAGGCCCAAACCCACTGACGAACTTTTTCCAGAGTCTGTTTGGTGGGTGGAGTTCTATCCTAATGAACATCTTGATTGCTATTTGTGTTGGTCTGCTCCTATTAGGAGCATGTGTCTGTTGTGGGATTCCCTGCATGAAAAGATTGATCAAAGATTTTATTGATATTTCTGTAACTGAAACTTTGTACCAAGACATTGAGTTAGAAAAATTAATTTCAGATGAAATTCTTTCCGAAGTATAAACTAAATGACTTACCTGGTTGAAAGTCCTTAAAGGAGAAGGCCAGGGGATGAAATGACATTGTTTATATTTCAGAATAGAATAAAAGTATTAAAAGGGAGGAAAATGTTAGAAAAATATGTATTTGAACATATATAAAGCACTAGTTTAAAAGCAAATAGTATATAATGCATTTTATTCTATTAACAATATGGCAATAAGAATGATTTTACATGTAATTGCTTGAAGCTTTGGAACTGCAGTGTATTTGAACTCTGACCCTGGCAGTAGCCAGCTCAGCAAGCTTATGTTTTTCACTAACGATTATCTTCTGGGTCAGGAAATTAAATGTATAAAGCATTGAAAATCTTCTTCTCCTTCCTCTGGGACAATTGGCCTTGTAAATGTTACCAAGATAAGACACAGCTGCTGAGAAAATGTTGCAAGAAGAACAAAGAAGTGTATTACAAGACTGAACCAACTATTGTATTCGAGCAGGCCTGAAACCTTGAAGGAGTAACATTTACAGAAAGACATTATAACTGACCAGCTGCTTTGCAAGGCTGTATTATTCCCAAGGGAAAGCTTTTTTAAAAAATATAACATCAGCAATCCTTATGAATAGAATACTGTTAGTAAAAGTGATGTAGATGCCCTGTGACTAACCACTTCAGTAAGGTGGGCAAAACCTGAATGAAAATACTATAAAATATTCTGTACTTCCTGCATCATGTCAGACAAAACTCTGTACTTGTATGTTTTTTTGCCTCCTGGTGTACACTAGTAAATTTTTGCATCTGAGCCTCCTGTGTTGTTATCTTTGTTTTTATTTAACAGTTTGACATAGCTTTGTATGTTAGGCAGAGATCGCCTCTGAGTAGGCGATATGCAACGGAGTAGAGCTGGAGTTTTATGAGATGGTCTGCATATGGCATCTCTTTGAGGCTGGTAACCCTCTTAGTGAGGTATTTCTGTGTCCTTTCCAATAGTTGTAGGTGTCTTGTGAATTACATGCCAAACAGGGCATTGTAGTCTATAATGGGTCTAATGAGGGATGAGTAGAGAGGAACAATGACCTCCTTTTTTTCTAGAGGACAACCATTTTGTGATGAGGTGTGCCATGTAGAAGGATTTCCTGACTACTATGGTGATGTGGTTATCAAAGGAGAGACTACTGATCACCTGTGTCCTGAGGTCTCTTATCACACTTTCAGTGTTTAGTGATCTATCGCCTATGTGGTAGTTCATGGGTACCGAGTTTTTCCCAAAGGGGATGACAATGCACTTCTTGGCATTGAGCTTGAGGCCATGACTTTGACACCAAGCATCTGTCTCTATGAGGCCCTTTTGTGATTCTATTATGGTTCTTAGTTTGCATTCATCTGCGAGCTTTTTTGCCAAAGACCTTCTGTGTTGGCCTGCACTTCAGAGAAGTAGATGCCGAACAGGAGAGGACCTAGGACCAAACCCTGTGGTAATCCATTCGTCACTGGTCTGAAGTTGGACTTGGAGTCCGGTGCTTTTACTGTGTGGGTTCAGTGAGTGAGCCAGTTGGCCACCCATCTTGTGACATAGGGATTTATGCCCAGTTTAGTGAGTTTATCTAGAATTCCAGAGTGGGGGATGGTATTGAAAGCCTTGGCGAGGTCAAGATAGGCTATGAGCACTACCTTGCCCTTGTCTACGGCTCTGGTGACTGCTTTAAAGAAGTCAATCAGGTTTAGTAGACATGATCTACCTTTTACAAACCCAAACTGAGAGGGGTCTAGGGTTTGGAGATTACCTATGTCTTTGTTTACAAGCTCCAAGATGATGCATTCCATGGCCTTGCAGACCAGGCTCATCAGGCTAAGGGGGTGGTAGTTTCTGGGGTCGGTGGTGGCACCCCCTTTGTGAAGTGGGATAAAAGTCGCTGTGCACCATTCAGTAGGCACAAAGCCTGGGATATTGTATGGTCCCATGGATGCTGTGTTCTTGGCTTTGGAGAGTGTGGTCTTTACTTGTTCATCCTTGACTACAGGGGCTTTGCATTCTTCCGGTATTAAGATGGGTCCTTTGGAGGGTGAGAGGGGGGTAAAGTTAGCACTGAACTTATCTGCCAGGATGTTGGCAATATCAGTTGGTTCTGTATATTTAGCGCCATTGTGCTGTAGCTCAGAGCAGATCTGAGTGTTGCCATTGAGACTGTTGACATAGCTGTAGAATGCTTTGTGGTTGTCTTTGGAATCAGTGGCAATTTTATTTTCATAACTGGCTTTGGAGGATTTTATGAGGAATCTCAACTTCTTGCTGAGGCTGACCAGGAAGTTCCTCCAATCTTGGGATTTTACTCTTTTTTGCAACATCTTCTTCCTTCTGTTGTAGAGTTTGTTTATGGCAGGGGACCATCAGATTGGCTTCATTTTTTTGGAGGATAGCATCTTGGTTCTGTTGGGGATGGCACGATCCATGCACTCGTGTATATGCGTATACAGTTCATTTGTGTAAGATTCAGCAGTTGTACATCTATTTTCCGTCTGCATGGGTGTCGTGAAGTTTGCCACTTCTGTCTTAAGAAGCATGAAGTTGGCTTTGGAGTAGTTTTTGATGATGGTTTCCTTAATGGGTGGTGGGGGTGGGATATGGATGTCTGGGGTGAATAGCTTGTTGTTGGATCTGACCAGCAAGGAGATGACCTCTGGCGTGGAACACTGGTTACCCATATTGGTAATGACCAAGTCCAGGATATTGCTACCCCTGGTGGGGGTGTGGACAAGCTGATCCAAGGCTTTGGAATTTATGAATTCCAGAAAACGTTGAGTGAATGAGTTGGTACACGAGTATTTTTCCCAGTAGGTAGGTGAAATCGCCCATAATTAAGGTATTGGGTTGTACCTTAATATTTTCCAGTATCTTAAGAAATGAAAAGTGGGAATCCTGGGGCATGGTGGGGGATCTGTAACAAGCTACAACCTGGATTGCAGTCTTGCCCAGTGTTAGTTGCACTTGGATAATTTTGGATGCATTATGTTGAGCAACTAGCCTGGAGGTGTGGATATCCTTAATGAATATGGACACCCTCCGCCTTTAGTGTTTCGGTCCAGGTTAGGTGGTCGAAAGGTGCGGTGTGAATTATAGCCTGGTAATGCAGGGGTGCTCTATGGAGCCTTGAACCAGGTCTCTGTCACTGCACAGATGTCAATGTTCTCCATTTTAAGGAGTGCATTTTGAGGTTTAGACTTCTAGCATTGAGTAGCATTACCCTCAGAGTTTGCTTGCTTGTACCAGTTACGGTGGTGAATTTGGCATTTGAACCTTGCCTAAAAAAGGTACTATAGGGGTGGTAAGAG
The DNA here is from genome assembly GCF_019279795.1 of Protopterus annectens. NCBI lineage: Eukaryota > Metazoa > Chordata > Ceratodontiformes > Protopteridae > Protopterus > Protopterus annectens. The sequence continues at coordinate 1,905,762,340 of NC_056737.1, forward strand.
CCTTAGCCAGTATCCAGAATCCCAGGGGTGACAGGTGCAGGCCATCTCTGGCAAAACATCGTGGTCTGTTGACCATGTCGTCCCAGGCAGACAGATACTGGATGCCCTTAGAATGACACCAGAAGCTTAGCAGATTGTTGAAGTCAATCATTTTGTCCTTGTACTGTGGCATAATTCTGGGTGATGGCAGGATGCTACTCAGGGCTAGAGTCATACCTGCCTGGGCTACAGGATCCGAGAGCTCCTCCATGTTTCTTTTCATGTAGTCCAGGGAGGTACGTCTCAGGTCATTCACATGGACAATGAGAAAGTCATATTTGTACTTGTTGTGGAGTGAACTGAGTGTGTGCATTACATGGCACATACTGGCACCCGACAGGCAGCTGACAGTAACTTTCTCATTGTTTAGCCTCGTGAGTGGGACATTAGTGTGCCTGACTATAGAGTCACCTATGAGTAGTGTGTTGGGCACGTTGTTTGGCCTTATGGGCTGAGGTTGAGTGGCACACTGATTTTGTGGGCTATGTGTCATTTGGGTAGTGTTGGGAGGTGGTGGTTGTCTGCTTTTCAGCATAGGAGGTCTCTGTTGCTTGAGCAGATTTTTGTTGAGAGCCTCTGTAAATGTGGGGGTGTGCTTCTTGTTTCTATGTGTGTGTTTTGGTGGTGTAGGTTTTGAGGGACTATGTGATGAGTGTGGTGTGGTGGAAGTGTCTCCCACCAGAAGCCTTACATAAACTCTCTTCTCTAGGAATCACCAACTTATCACTGCAGTGGTTCCATAGCTATCTCTCAAACAGAGCACATGCACTCCATCTTCTTGCCCGTACCTATTGGTCTCCCAAAAGGATCTATACTATGCCTCACACTCATACTTTTCAACCTATTCATCAATGACTTATACACTGCTACAAAAATTCTACCCTAATTCAATATGCTGATGACTCAACCCTAATCTTTTCTGCCAAATCTCTCTCTAAACTCCAAAACCTTATACAACAATCCTTCTTATTGATTGAAATATGGACATGGGAAAGAAAAAGAAATTTGGTATGGTGCAATATTTATGTAAAAGCGAAAGCAAAACTAATCAATACAAAAAAAGCAGCACCAAAGATAGTTGAAGAGAAATATATGCAAAGGCATCCAGTTATGGAAAATTTTACAATACCAAAATTAAGAAAACAAAGGGAGAAAAAATTAAATATAAAGGAAAAGCATAAAATAAGCAATTCATCAATGACCCAAAAAAAGTTTTATAGAGAATTAGGAAACAAAGCAAAAAGAATAGAAATATCACCAAAAAAGACATCGAATTTTGGAGAAATATCTATGAAGATCCTGTGGAACACAATAAAAATGCTGAATGAATAGAAGAAGTAAAAGAAACAGTAAGATGTTCAAATATACAGGATATGAAATGGGATGAAGTAACAGCCAGAGAAACTGAAACAAAATTAAGAAAAGTTCCTAATTGGAAAATTCCAAGCCCAGATGTAGCACCTAATTTCTGGCTAAAAGTATTAATATCTTTATATGACGATTTAGCCTTGTGCAAGAATTATTTATATGTACATCCCAAACAGACACCAGTATGATTAACAACAGGAAAAATGATACTCCACCTTAAGAGTGAACCTGCAAATTATCCTAAAAACTATAGACTAATAACTTGCCTTCCAGCGATGTATAAACTGTACACTGGAATTGATGCAGACAGAGTATATAGTCATTTAGAAGAAAACTCAATCATGGCAATAGAACAAAAGGGTAACAAAAGAAAGTCATATGGAACAAAAGATCATTTGTTGTTAAATAAAGTCATAATGGATAATTGTAAAAAGGGGAAGAATCTTAGTATAGCATTAATAGATTACAGAAAAGCATTTGACAGCATCCCACATTCATGGATAAAGGAGTGCTTACAGATGTACAAGATGGTTTATTATCATAACCTGGAAACGCACTCAGATGAGTAGTGGAAGTCGAAAGTACCCTTTCAAAGAGGCTGAAAATTGAAACTTACAGTATTGAAGCTTGAATATCTATGTCCAGATGGCACATGCAGATCAACAGGCACATATTCAAAATGGCGAATATCAAATACTCACTATTAACATGGTTTGAGATGGAAGCTGAAAAACGTTTTCATTTTCGCTACTTAAGTTTGACAGCATGATGACTTGACCAAGTATGTTTCCAGGTTATGATAGTACACAGTATAACATACACCCTACATTGATCAATTACATTACAGTGATCATGAAATAGTGAGAATCCACTTTGCAGCTAAGCCATGATAAAGGACAAATTATTACCCCAGGGATGAAAACTCAAAGGGGGATATTACAGCGTGACACACTTCATAGCTCTCAACTGTCCAAATTTTTGCAGAATGTCCAGATTTTTATTCATATTTTTGGTCTGTTTCTAATAAAATTGTACTGTTCTGGTAAATCAATGGAAAAGTATGGAGGACTGAAGTTAGAAAATAACAGCAGATATTTCATTTTCAGAATTTATAGCCTTCAGAAAATTCATGCTAAGGCAAAACCTGTTATTCCAAATTTTTAAGTTTGTAAGAGCAGTATTTAAAAAGTGTCCCTATTGTTGGGCCTTTGTCTCCCCATTATTTATCACTTTGTCCAGATTTCTTGCTCTACGAGGTTGAGAGGCATGTCACATTTTTACCATTGCTCTTTTATCTTGCACGTAACCCATACATTTGTCTAATTAATGGATTAGGTCATGATTACAATTTGATTCCCATAAAACAACAAAGTGTAAAGATTTCTCATCTTCTTTTTGTAGATGATTTAAAACTGTATAGTTCATCAGATGAGAAGCTGAAAGTACAACTGGGAGTGGTCAAAACTTTCTCAGATGATATAAAAATTTAATTTGGTCTTGATAAATCTGCAAAAGTAACATTTAAAGCAGAAAAGCTGCAACACAAAGAAAATATCAGTCTGGGACAGGAATGTTATATAAAGGAACTTGAGCAGAAGGGGGTGTATAAATATTTGGGAATTGATGAAGGATCAATAAAAACATGAACAAATGTGAACAAAACTCAGTAAGGAATATTTTAGAAGACTAATATTAACACTGAATACAGCCCTGACATCTAGGAAAAAAGTCCAAACTATAAACCAGTTTGCTCTTCCTGTTCTAACTTACAGTTTTGGGGTCATTGACTAGCCCCAAAAAGTATTGAATCAGTAGGACAGGAAAAGAAGAAAAATGCTTCATGCTTATCAAATGACATATAAAAATCAGTGTATTCCTCGTTCTGACCATATGCATATCTGCTGACCTCATCAGATCCAAACATAGTGAAAGTTTTGAAATATGAAAAGAACAAGTCTAAGATGACTTCCTTAGGCAAGCATAAGTATATCAGTGTCAAGCAGGAATGGAAACATATCTCTCAACTGTCCAGATTTTCGCAGAATGTACAGATTTTTGCCTCATATTTTTAGTCTGTTCCTCAGAAAATGTAGGTCTTCTGGCAAATCAATGCCAAATTGTTGAGGATTGAAGTAATAAAATAATGAAAGACATTTGAGTTTCAGACTTCATACTCTTCAGAAAATTCATCCTAATGCAAATCTGTTATTCTATCAACAGTCTACCTTTGTAAGAGCAATATTTAAAAATTGTCCCTATTTGTGGGCCTCTGTCCCCCAATTATATATGGCTTTTTCCAGATTTCTTGCTCTTAGAGGTTGTGAGGTATGGATGGCCACCAAACCAGAAGTAGACAAAAATCAGGCAGTGACTTAATGTGCCAAAAATGAAAGACTGTAAGGAGAAAGATCAGATGAGAAGGCAAGAAATGTGGAAAAGGCATAAATATAGTTTCAGGTACAGAAAACTCCTGGAACAACCGCATGTCAATCAGGATATGATGTAGGAATGGTTAAGGAAAGGTGAATTCAAACCAAAAGATGAAAGGTTAATATTGTTGGCCCATGATAGTGGACTAGGTACACATTGCTTTACAAAGTCCATTGAGCATGTGGGAGAAACAGACAAAGACAGGTTCTGTAAAACAGAACTGGAAACAGTCGCACATTTTTCTGCTGGGTGTGATACATTAATGGCAGAGGACCTGTATATTGAAAGGCATAATAATGTGGCAAGACTGTTGCACTGAAGATTGTGCAAACATTACAATAATGAAGTAGCTGAGAAGCATTAGAAACATGAGCCACAAAGCATTGTAGAGAATGATGAAGTTTATATCACATGAGATCACCCCTTATCAACAGTTCAAAAATAGATGCAAGAAAACTAGATATATCAGTCCATGAAAAGATAAAAGTAGCATTGATCATTGAAATTGCTACACCCAGTGATTACATTGTCTTATATACAAAGAGACATGAAGTCATAAAATATCAGGATTTGCGGGCAGAAATGAGGGCTCTGTGGAAGAAGGATACCCAGGCAGTTCCTGTAGTAGAAGGAACAATGTGTCTCATAAAAAAGAATTTACAGTCTATAAAATGTAGGAGGAGTCAATTCTGGGCACATTGTGGGTCCTGCAAAGAGCACTTTTGGCTAACATCAACGACTGTAACAATACTAATTTTACACACTTCAATCATACTTTGACTTAGGAATGGGGTCCATTCCCAGCATGGTATTAGAGACCTAAAAGACTTGGAGAAATTAACCTAAGAGTACAATCCTATCTCGATGATATAGCTAGACCACCTACGGCCTCTAATTTCCTACTGCCATCTCTCCTCTATACTGTCCCAGTCTTTACTAAACTTCAAGTCTCACAACTGTCCAAACCTGAGCAATGTTAGAATAAAATATCCACATTTGCAGTAAACTATAAAAATAGGACACACCACTACTTAACTCTCAGAAACTTTAACCCTCAGAAAATTGAACTGGTTAAAAATACCACAACACCTAACTCTTTTTCAGCTAACCACAATGCATAAACCTCTCTATAAGCCAGAAAACTGCCCAGTCCTTAATGACTTAATACATTACTCCCTAATAGAATTTTATGCTCAACATGCAAATATTTCAAGCACGGGCATTAATGCCCTTCTAGCCTGCCAATATATAAAAACAGTTGTTCCAGAATACTTTTAAAACTATCTAAACTAGTGCTTCATTTAATGTAATTTGGTAGTCTATTCCATGCATCAGCTGCTTTCTCAGAGAACCAATTAGTACACTTCTCATTCTTATAAAAAAAATCTATATAGTTTCTCTGATGATTCTCTACTACTTTTTGATAATCCCAACCATTCCCAGAGGTAGCTGTCTCTAAATGCCATATGTACATGATTAAGGTCTCCTTTTAAATAAACGAGACACTGTAGAAATTCATATACTTTAGTATTTCATAATAACGTAAATTTTCACATTCATGGATGCCCTTGGTATATTTCCACTGTACTCTTTCCAGTTTACACATACTTATTTTTTATAAAGTTTCCATATTGTTATTCCATCACTGTGGTGGTGGTGGTGCTGCGGTAGCGTTGTCACCTCACAGTAAGACGTTGTCCTGTTCGATTCTCAGCTAGAGCATCTTCTGTCTGGAGACATGCGTGAATGGCCGTACCTTCGTTGAAGGTTGTGCATCAGAGCTGGCAACTCAGCACGTAAAAATCTACTGCCAATCATTAGTGGACCGGAGTTCCACTGTGGCAACCCCTAACCGGGAAAAACCGAAAGACACAACAACATTGTTATTCCATACTCAAGTTTGGGTCTAATGTAACTAATAAACAATGACTTCTTCATTTCTGATTCCCTAGACATTATAAATCCTTTTATTCAACCTATACTTCTATAACTATAATTAACCAATTGGTTGATATGATTAGAAAAAACTAAAAGCTGGAGCTACCCATATACCCAGATCCTTAAATGAATCTGCAGTTTCATTCACTGTGTGCTGTATTAAATATTCACTTTTTCAATGTATATCTGTAGTTTTTGATGTATTTATCAACATATTATTCTCATGTGTCCAAATGGTCAATTTAGTCAATTTCTTATGCAGACTTGCCTTATTTGTAACACATGTAATCAGTTTACCCAATTTCAAGTCATCTGCATGCAGACTGTAGAACATCTCAAATTAAAAAAATAGATCTGAAAGATACAATCTAAACAAATATGGCTCTAGAACAGTCTTGTGGGGCATTCTGCTTGCACCTCAAATTTCACCTGTCCAATTGTTGTATGACACTTGCCATGCCCTATTTGTAAGCCATGCAGCTATCCGTCTTATCAAAAGTATATCACTACCTAGTTGTTCTAATTTATTAATCCATGTTTTGTGTATGATCCTGTCAAATGCTGAAGAGAAATCTATATAAAACTGCATCAGAGCACTATTTTTTATTCATAGCTATTATCATATTGTTATAGAACATCATGTTGCAGGTAGTAATAGATCTATTTTCAACATATGCATACTTATATATGGTTTCAAGTCCCAGTCTTTTCAATTCTGACAATAACTTATCCACTATTACCTTCCCATTGTTTTTCCATAACATGAAAGTAAACTTAACAATATACAGCTAAGTACAGTAAAGTTGTTGCTCTGACCGTACAAGTTATGGAAGTCACACAGAAGCTGGAGTTCCTTTACATCATGCACAAATGCAAACAGTAGCTTCTCCTCACTACTGCTCGCAGTCCCACCTCTTTTTAATAGTAAAAATCACTAATCATTATAACCAAATCATCTAATTCTGCAGGTGACACTCTATATTCAAATAGTGCAGATAATATATGGAATCACATCCCACTACCACTGAAATACATTCAGAATGCAAACTTATTTAACGCACAACTGTCACTTCACCTATGCAGTCAATGTAGGGCTGCCACCTTTTCAAATACCCAAAGTGGGACATTTTTGTTGCAAACGTCAGATTTTGCAGGACAAAACATACCCATGCCCAGTACCAAGGACAGAATTTCACTTTTTTGCCTAAATAAAAGCTTATTCTTGTAGTATTTTAGTTGTTTATTCTGTATTATAACATTTAGGTGTTACAGATAAAGAATAACTGTTTTATGCAACTATTACCTAAAATATAGGAAATAATTTTGTCCTAAAATCTCAGGACATTTGCCATTTTTTCATTTTTTTTGCGGGACACAACTGCCCAAAGAGGGACTTGTCCCTCAGAAAGTGGGACAGGTGGTAACCCTAAGTCAATGGATCTGCTCCTGTACATCTCCAGGATAAATGCGTCTGTTATCTCTAGCTTGCATATCATCAAACTATTTATTTTCTTTCAAAATCCTATACCTCACAACCAGTCTTGACCTATACTGGAATCCTTTTAACAGCATCTCCCAACTATATTCATTATTTTGTGACGCTGCTTATCCCCATGTCTATACTTATAATATAAACCTTATTATAGCCATATTTATCATTGTCTCCAAACCTGCTTTATACCCGTCCTCTGAACTACAATATCAGCATTTTCTGCCCTACCTAGTTCTTTCCTTCACCTTCAGTTTCTTTGAATTTCTAAGCGCTAATCACATAATCTATTATCTGTCTGACAAATCTACCAACACACATCTTCAAAAGCTCAATGTTCAATGTCTACTAATGTATAACTATATTTTATACTCTGTTAGCAGCCTCTGCTTTCATATACTCGTAATCAAATTGGAAAATGTATGTGTAATTGTTAATGTGCATTATTTAATGTCTGTTCATTTATGTTAATGAATGTATGTTTAAACATGTTTGTAATAATTGAAGTTTTTCTGTCTGGGGCTGCAATGAAAAGGAGTTTTTGACTAAAATCAGACGTACAAACCTGGTAAACGAAAGCAAAACAAAAAAAAGAACATAAATAAATAAATAAAAGGGAGAAGGGCTATGCCTAACAAGTGCTGTAAGACAAAATTAACATCTTCGATAGAATAAAAACTGTTTCCTATGCTGAAAATGTGACATAAGATAGTTTATGTAAAACTAGTAATGTTAGAAAACCTATTTTTTTTTAGCACTGCAGCCTAAACATGTTAGACTGCCTCATCATATGTAACTATGTCCAAAGAAATGGGTATTAATAGAGACTAATAGTTTCTGTGAGCATTCATTATTTATTTTATTTTTATTTTACTTCTCTTTACCAGGTTTGTCTATCTGGGTTAGAAGTTTGGGGAGAACAACTCTAATATATTACAAACATTTTTTAAACAGAAACTCAGTATCATACATGAACAGACATTAAGTAATATATATTAACAATTACATATTCATTTGTTAATCAGATTACATTCATATGAAAGAAAGGCAACTATTGCAGTATAAAAGATACTTATGCATTTGGTAGATGCTGAACATTGAGTATTTGAAGAGGTATATTAGTATTTTTTTTCTCAAACAGATAATAGATCATGTCATTAGTGCTTAGAAATTCAAAGAAATTGAGGTATGGGAAGGAACTAGGTAGGGCAGAAAATGTTAATATTCTAGGTAAGTGGTCGAGTATCAAGTAGGTTCATAGATTATATATATGGCTATCATAAGCTTTACATTACACGTATGGAAGTAAGGGATTAATTCTATAGAGGTGGGATTATTATATGAGCCACGTTTTTTTAATGGTATCAGAGCTAGTATGTTATATTACCATGTCTTTATTCTGTACTACTCAGTGGGATCCAAGTTACTGTTGCCATTTTATAAACCTAGACTGAGCCAAATCTTTGAGTTATACAGTAAGGTCACTCACAGAGGGACAATCCATTTGCACTGGCCTCGTTCTGATTATCCTTTCTGTTCTTAAAGAATAACTGTGGAAGATTGAATCAAGCAGTGGTGGTATATGATCTGCCCCCCCCTCGCAGGAACAAATACAGAAATTATCACCACATGACTATTCTGTTGTAGGCATACCAAGCACTAGAACAGAGACAGACTAAATAGCCTTAGGGTGCTGTTCGGTCCTGGCGGTGGAGTAAATAGGGTTTTTAGCTGCTCAACCTGGTTTCCCAGTATTAAGGAGAACTTGCCCTGCGTGCTGAAATCAACTATTCTCCTCAACACACTGCGGTTTCCCCTAACTAAGGAACTGAACTTTTCCCTCCCCTCTGATACAGTCCCCAAGGGAATTTAATTATAAGTAAACTGCTCAACCTGGTTTCCCAGTATTAAGGAGAACTTGCCCTGCGTGCTGAAAACAACTATTCTCCTCAACACACTGCGGTTTCCCCTAATTAAGGAAATTAACCTTTCCTATCCTCTGCTACAGTCCCCAAGAGAATTTAATTATAAGTAAACTGCCAACCTGGTTTCCCAGTATTAAGGAGAACTTGCCCTGCGTGCTGAAAACAACTATTCTCCTCAACACACTGCGGTTTCCCCTAACTAAGGAACTGAAACTTTCCTCCCCTATGCTACAGTCCCCAACGGAATTTAATTATAAGTAAATTGCTCAACCTGGTTTCCCAATATTAAGGAGAACTTGCCCTGCGTGCTGTAAACAACTATTCTCCTCAACACACTGCGGTTTCCCCTAACTAAGGAACTGAACCTTTCCTCCCCTCTGCTACAGTCCCCAAGGGAATTTAATTATAAGTAAACTGCTCAACCTGGTTTCCCAATATTAAGGAGAACTTGCCCTGTGTGCTGTAAACAACTATTCTCCTCAACACACTGCGGTTTTCCCTAACTAAGGAACTGAACCTTTCCTCCCCTCTGCTACAGTCCCCAAGGGAATTTAATTGTAAGTAAACTGCTCAACCTGGTTTCCCAGTATTAAGGAGAACTTGCCCTGCATGCTGAAAACAACTATTCTCCTCAACACACTGCGGTTTCCCCTAACTAAGGAACTGAACCTTTCCTCCCCTCTGCTACAGTCCCCAAGGGAATTTAATTATAAGTAAACTGCTCAACCTGGTTTCCCAGTATTAAGGAGAACTTGCCCTGCGTGCTGAAAACAACTATTCTCCTCAACACACTGCGGTTTCCCCTAACTAAGGAACTGAACCTTTCCTCCCCTCTGCTACAGACCCCAAGGGAATTTAATTATAAGTAAACTGCTCAACCTGGTTTCCCAGTATTAAGGAGAACTTGCCCTGCGTGCTGAAAACAACTATTCTCCTCAACACACTGTGGTTTCCCTAACTAAGGAACTGAACCTTTCCTCCCTCTGCTACAGTCCCCAAGGGAATTTAATTATAAGTAAACTGCTCAACCTGGTTTCCCAGTATTAAGGAGAACTTGCCCTGCGTGCTGAAAACAACTATTCTCCTCAACACACTGCGGTTTCCCCTAAGTAAGGAACTGAACCTTTCCTGCCCTCTGCTACAGTCCCCAAGGGAATTTAATTATAAGTAAACTGCTCAACCTGGTTTCCCAGTATTAAGGAGAACTTGCCCTGCGTGCTGAAAACAACTATTCTCCTCAACACACTGCGGTTTCCCCTAACTAAGGAACTGAACCTTTCCTCCTCTCTGCTACAGTCCCCAAGGGAATTTAATTATAAGTAAACTGCTCAACCTGGTTTCCCAGTATTAAGGAGAACTTGCCCTGCGTGCTGAAAACAACTATTCTCCTCAACACACTGCGGTTTCCCCTAAGGAACTGAACCTTTCCTTCCCTCTGCTACAGTCCCCAAGGGAATTTAATTATAAGTAAACTGCTCAACCTGGTTTCCCAGTATTAAGGAGAACTTGCCCTGTGTGCTGAAAACAACTATTCTCCTCAACACACTGTGGTTTCCCCTAACTAAGGAACTGAACCTTT
>NC_056737.1:1905889181-1905969181 GCF_019279795.1 Protopterus annectens
CCCTTTCCTCCCCTCTGCTACAGTCCCCAAGGGAATTTAATTATAAGTAAACTGCTCAACCTGGTTTCCCAGTATTAAGGAGAACTTGCCCTGCGTGCTGAAAACAACTATTCTCCTCAACACACTGCGGTTTCCCTAACTAAGGAACTGAACCTTTCCTCCCCTCTGCTACAGTCCCCAAGGGAATTTAATTATAAGTAAACTGCTCAACCTGGTTTCCCAGTATTAAGGAGAACTTGCCCTGCGTGCTGAAAACAACTATTCTCCTCAACACACTGCGGTTTCCCCTAACTAAGGAACTGAACCTTTCCTCCCCTCTGCTACAGTCCCCAAGGGAATTTAATTATAAGTAAACTGCTCAACCTGGTTTCCCAGTATTAAGGAGAACTTGCCCTGCGTGCTGAAAACAACTATTCTCCTCAACACACTGCAGTTTCCCCTAACTAAGGAACTGAACCTTTCCTCCCCTCTGCTACAGTCCCCAAGGGAATTTAATTATAAGTAAACTGCTCAACCTGTTTTCCCAGTATTAAGGAGAACTTACCCTGCGTGCTGAAAACAACTATTCTCCGCAACACACTGCGGTTTCACCTAACTAAGGAACTGAACCTTTCCTCAAGGGAATTTAATTATAAGTAAACTGCTCAACCTGGTTTCCCAGTATTAAGGAGAACTTGCCCTGCGTGCTGAAAACAACTATTCTCCTCAACACACTGCGGTTTCCCCTAACTAAGGAACTGAACCTTTCCTCCCCTCTGCTACAGTCCCCAAGGGAATTTAATTTTAACTAAACTGCTCAACCTGGTTTCCCAGTAATAAGGAGAACTTGCCCTGCGTGCTGAAAACAACTATTCTCCTCAACACACTGCGGTTTCCCCTAACTAAGGAACTGAACCTTTCCTCCCCTCTGCTACAGTCCCCAAGGGAATTTAATTATAAGTAAACTGCTCAACCTGGTTTCCCAGTATTAAGGAGAACTTGCCCTGCGTGCTGAAAACAACTATTCTCCTCAACACACTGCGGTTTCCCCTAACTAAGGAACTGAGCCTTTCCTCCCCTCTGCTACAGTCCCCAAGGGAATTTAATTATAAGTAAACTGCTCAACCTGGTTTCCCAGTATTAAGGAGAACTTGCCCTGCGTGCTGAAAACAACTATTCTCCTCAACACACTGTGTTTTCCCCTAACTAAGGAACTGAACCTTTCCTCCCCTCTGCTACAGTCCCCAAGGGAATTTAATTATAAGTAAACTGCTCAACCTGGTTTCCCAGTATTAAGGAGAACTTGCCCTGCGTGCTGAAAACAACTATTCTCCTCAACACACTGCGGTTTCCCCTAACTAAGGAACTGAACCTTTCCTCCCCCTCTGTTACAGTCCCCAAGGGAATTTAATTATAAGTAAACTGCTCAACCAGGTTTCCAGTATTAAGGAGAACTTGCGCTGCGTGCTGAAAACAACTATTCTCCTCAACACACTGCGGTTTCCCCTAACTAAGGAACTGAACCTTTCCTCCCCTCTCCTACAGCCCCAAAGGGAATTTAATTATAAGTAAACTGCTCAACCTGGTTTCCCAGTATTAAGGAGAACTTGCCCTGCGTGCTGAAAACAACTATTCTCCTCAACACACTGCGGTTTCCCCTAACTAAGGAACTGAACCTTTCCTCCCCTCTGCTACAGTCCCCAAGGGAATTTAATTATAAGTAAAGTACGTACTTTAAACCAAAGTCTTAAGACAATTAGTGTGAAATATCCTAGGTTGTAAGTTTACTTTCACCAGCCAGGACAGCCGCCAGCCTTTACTATTTGCTCCCATACATGTCACCCCTTCCCCCTTCTTAGACTACAAGTATTTTTACTGTTCTTCCTCTTCAATCATACTTACTGCCCTGCACTCTTTTCTCAGTATATATTGCCTCTGCTATACAGCTTTTGTCCACTAGAGGGCAATAGTTTCCTTTAGACCACCATTCTGACTCCAATTTTAAGTAACTTACAGGCTCTTGGATTCTAATATTCTGGAAGAGCTAATACTCCCACTCTATTCTTTCTTTCTTCTAATATTCTTCACTGCCAACCCTCTCTGCATATTCTATTATCAAGGCATTGTGTCACCTTACCCTCTGCTGCTTTACTTACCTTTGCTTACTGCTCCTCTGATTGTTTTCCTAGGGTGAACTCCTCTGTGGCTCATCCCGCTCCGTTAAGTGGCTCACTCCGCTCCCCTACCCTGCCCCCAAATCTCACCCGCCCCCAGTGGTCCTAAACTTATAGTCTAACTGCCACACCCCTATGCATTAGGACCAACCTCTAACTCCTCCCCTTAAAGTGCTATTACCTCTATTATATTCTCACTTTACCCCTATCTCCTCCCCCTTAAAGAACCATCACTCATTTACCTTTATCCATTACCCTACCACTCTATCCACAAATATCCCTACATTTAACCACCTTAACCTAAACAAATGGCTCAAGGATCCTGTAAACCCTTACCTTTATTACTACTCCTAATTATACTTATCATTCCCTATCTACTTACTCTCTACGAACACCATAGATTCCTAGGACTGCATACCCACATCACACACACATCTGTCCTTACCCCCAGCTCCACTCATAGTGTTAGCAACCTCCCCAGCTCAGCTAAATACTCATCAGCCATATTTCATAGACTCCATCACATCTCTCAATGTAACCCACTAGCTAGAAAAAATAAGAACCTAATTTTTAAACTTCTACAACTCATCCTAAAAGTTCAGGTCCACTCCCTGTTAGATGGTGATATACACCCTAACCCAGGTCCTACCACTATCACAGCTACACAGCCTGATACACCAACAAATTCAATCACACAGACACTTACCAACCCCCCAACTCTCTCCTGATAGCTCATCTTAATATTCATAGCATCAATAACAAAATAGCTCACCTGCATGCCCTTATTGATGTTTATTCCTTTGACATCCTCTGTCTGTCTGAAACATGGCTTAATCCATCAATACAAGACAGTGCAGTTCTACCCCCTGGCTATATCATAAGACGTGACCGTAACACTAAAAAAGGAGGAGGCGTATCCATACTTTATAAAAATGGATTACAAGTTACCTTGTTAGACTCCAAACCTCCACTTTGCAACAATGCAGAAATTCTTCTAACTAAGGTTCAGCTTAACAAAAGCAAAGCCATATATCTATCATGTGTCTATCTTCCCCCAGGCAATAACATCAACACATTAGAGGCTATCCTCAGCTGGTTCTCAAGTAACTACCCCCAAGAAACCATTATACTTGGAGATTTTAACATTAACTGGAACTCCTGTATATCTGAGCAGCCTTCTACTCATATCAACTTATATGGTTTTACCCAAATTATAACATCCCCAACCCGCACCAATAAAACTAACAACAAAACTAGTACCCTTGACTGGATACTCACTAATACCCCCCAACTAAACTATAAAACAGGCACCCTCCCTGAGGACATAAGTGATCACTTGCTTACCTATTTAATCAGAACAAAACTGTCATCCTAAACTCTGCCATCTGTAGAACTATTCGCACTACCAAAAATTTTAACCCTGCTCACTTTCAAGCTGAACTAGTCACTGTGACTGGTCACCCCTGAAATACCTCCCAATAGATAATGCCGTGAAATACTTTAACTCTAAATTTCTAACCATTTTAGACAGCCATGCCCCATTACGCAAAGTTAGAATTAGAACCAAACCGCACCATGGCTCACCAAAACGACCAAACAAAAAATCCTCCAAAGAAATAAACAATGGGCCAAATGGCTCAACAAAAGCTCCTCAGACCACCTGCAATTCAGACAGCTAAGAAATGAAACAAAAAAAGCCATATTAGCCGATAAAAGAAACTACTACTACCAACTACAACAAACCAACCAAAATAATCCCCAAAAATTCTGGCGAGGTATCAATAACCTCCTACACCCTGGATGCTCAAGTACTCCCCCTCCCTCTGGCTCTGATCACAACAATCCCATCCAAATAGCTGACTCATTTAATACTTTTTTCACTGAAACAATACAATCCCTAGCCAACCAGCTATCCCCTAGCATCCCAGGCTCTGCCACAACCTTTACCAATAATTCTCATCAATTTTATTTTCAGCCAGTGCCCACTTCACTTATCTGTAACCTCATACAGAAACTTAAACCCACTACTCTCTCTGCTGATAAATTACCTGCAGAATACCTGCAAAAAGCTGCTAAAGTCATAGCCTACCCCATATCCATCCTCATTAACAGAACTATTTCTTTAGGATCTATTCCCCTAATCTGGAAAGTCTCTCACATAATTCCCCTGCATAAGGGCGGTAACTCCAAAGAGTTGTCCAATTATAGACCCATAGCTATTCTATCTCCTTTGGCAAAAATAATGGAGAAATGTATACACATACAACTGTTAGCCTACCTACTCTATCACAATTTATTCGCACCCTGTCAACATGGCTTTAGACCATTTCATAGCACCACCTCTGCTCTCTTATCCTTCACTAACCATATTAACAGCAATCGTAATATTGATACTCTATCCTCAGCTGTTTTTATTGACCTGTCCAAAGCATTTGACATGGTGAATCACCACCTCCTTATAGACACACTCAAAAACCTGTCATTGGACAACCATACTATACAGTGGTTCCAATCATACCTACATAACAGGCAACAGGCTGTACTATGGGAAAATACTTTATCTTCCCACGTCCCAGTCACTCTAGGGGTCCCAAGGATCTATATTAGGCCCATTACTCTTCTCCATCTTTACAAATGACCTTCATTCTGTAATTCCTCAAGCTGACTGTATCCAATAAGCTGATGACTCCACACTCATATGCTTGCTGCTTCTCAATCAGAACTTCAGTCACTAACCCAAATGACCTTTAGTACAGTTGAAAACTGGCTCCTACAAAGACGTCTTATCCTTAACCCCAAAAAACAAAAATGCTACTATTTACCCCCACCCAGAACCTCCCCACTTAACTTTACTATTGCTTCAAATGATGGAACTATAATATCTCCTGAACCAACCACCAAACTACTCGGGGTACTAATAGATAACAACTTGTCCTTTGAACCTCACATTAATAACACCATAAAAATAGTAAACAAGAAACTAGGTTCCCTCTATAGAATAAAACCCTTTCTTACACCTCCAGCCAGGGTTACTATTGCTCGTACCCACCTCATCTCTACCTTGCTCTATGCCTCCCCTATCTATACCAAAATATGTAGAAGTAATCTGAGTAAACTTACATCCTCCTACAACAATATTGCCAGATTTGTAGCTGGGTCCTCCTATAGAACTCATCACTGTATCAATCTGAATCAGTTAGGATGGTTAGGGCTGCCAAATTTAATACTTTTCAATCAATTAATAGTAGCCCATAAGATCCTGTATTTACCTCAAAATACACCCATACTTACATCCCTAGTCATCCCCTATAATAACCTCAAGACCTTACGCTCAGCTAATAACCTACTTGTACAAATATCAAAATCCAACAACTTAGCTGGTGACACCTTGTTCTCCAATACAGTAGGTAAAGCCTGGAACATCCTCCCAAGCCAGCTTACCTCAATATCCTCTGTCAGCTTATTTAAAAGCAAGCTTAAACCCTACCTCAAATCACACTGGCTATGCCCCTGTGTTAACCCAGACTAAGTACTTAACTATTAACTAGACTCCCACAATTCCTAGCCTATTATGATCTTGTGTTGTCTCACTAATTTTTAGTGAGCTTAACCTTCCTTAGGATTTTTTCTCATGTAAATAAGTATATACTGTGGAATGATCAAACACCTTCATATAGTATCACAACCTATGTGTTAAATAACACTAGAAATCCATCCTTGTTTGCTGTTCTTCTATACTCTATCTATTGAACTCTAGTGTTTTTCTTTCTTAGGTTTTTGTGAGACCTTAGCATCTCTTATCATATATTACTAGGTGTATCTAATTTTGTAATAAGTTATAAAGATTTGTACTACACCATTTCTAATACAAATGTATTAGTCTTATTCATCTATTCTTAGATACATTTTTCCTTTTTCCTACTGAAATATAAAATATATAATCTTAGGCTTGTACTATAATTTGTTAAAACTTATGTACCAAATTATACTGTTATTGTCTTTGTCTTGACCTTTTATGTTGTTGTAATTTGTGGAGCCTTTCTCCCCGGGCCTCCACTGAAAATGGACATATATCCAGCTGGACTAGCCCGGTCAACAAATGTAAAATAAAATAAAATAAATAAATAAAATAATCGGGGAGTCTGTTTGGATACACCCATGTACATTTCATATGACGCATTACATACACAGACACACACACACACACACACACACACACACACACACACACACACACACACACACACACACACAAGCACTGAGGAATATGAGACACAGAAAAGATTCATTAGCTACCTTTTTTTCCTCATTTACCTCAGCCAGATAGAACTGTCCACCTTCCATCCAAATCTCACCCCCAAATAGGTCATGTACAAGAATGAATTTGTCAAATAAGACCTACAGGTATTGCTTTCAGGAGGCTAAGGTAAGCAAATGTGAAAGAAAGCAAAAAAAGACAGGTCACCTCTGACAATGTTGTCAAAATTTA
This sequence comes from Protopterus annectens, assembly GCF_019279795.1. NCBI lineage: Eukaryota > Metazoa > Chordata > Ceratodontiformes > Protopteridae > Protopterus > Protopterus annectens. Next base: position 1,905,895,824 of record NC_056737.1, read on the forward strand.
GTGTACATCTTTAAATGTTCATAGTGCATATAAATCTTACAGATGTTATCCCTGAACAGAACACCACTTATTGTAATGGTATTGACATAATCACAGACAGAAGTTTCCCCTGGAATGGCTACTTTTACAACTCAAAATAAGTAACTTGGCTGACCTCTTCATAGTTGTACCCTACATAACCCCAGCCTAATAAAAATAGAGTATACAGCTAAAGACATTTTAATCTAATTCTAAGGAACAAAACTATTACAATGGGAGATGTTAGCTTAGATTTACTTGTCCAAAAAAGACTCAGGTACTATGTTATATTTCATTTAATGGCCTCACCAGTTTATTGAATCTGTGTATAGCATATTTAAGTGCATGTAATCATGTGTATCTGCAACTAATTTTGACAACCATTTTTCCATGAGTGTCCAGTAAAAATGGGATGGCCCAGTTGACTACTCAATAAATAAAATAAATCCATCCATCCATCCATAACCCCTTTTTCCCATTTTGCAAATGAGGTTGGAGTGACAATCACAGAGCCAAGGTTTATACCACGGGGTATAAAATAAACAAATAAATAAATGCAAACTGTGGAGTTTTCAAACAGCAGACCCATCAGGTCTCTCACAAAAAATCATACTTTATTTAGCAGAATGTAAAACACGCTAACTTTGCCAAGAATTAAACCAAAAGTAGCTGCGGGTAAAATAAATTCAGCAATTTACTTATGATACAAACTGCAGTTCAGTCCTTCAGCTGCCTTAGTGGCAATAGTTACTAGTACTAAAAATGTGTGCAGATCAACTATGTTCAGTTATGACAGATATTTTCAACAGCTCCCTTGCTCTAGAAAAGTGCTCTCTTGCTTCAAGGTAACAAATGTGATTCCTCTTCCCAAAAAAGCCAATCCCTCTTGCCTGAATGACTACAGACCAGTTGCTTTAACTACTAACATCATGAAATGTTTTAAGAGGATCGTTAAAAAGCACCTGTCAGAAATTCTGCCATCAACCTTTGATCATCTGCAATTCACTTATCGGGCAAGAGGTCTACTGCTGATGCCATATTGATGGCATTGCACCTCTCACTTGACCATCTACAGGGAAAGAATAATTATGTCAGACTGTTGTTCATAGACTTCAGTTTGGCATTTAATACTGTATTTCCTTATTGATAAGCTAGTCAACCTTGGAATTAACAAGCACCTTTGTAACTGCATCTTAGACTTCTTGATCAACAGACCACAGAGAACATGTGTAGGAAATAACACCTTGGGGTGCCTAATTCTCAATACCAGTGTTCCTCAAGGATGTGTACTCAGCCCACTGCTGTTCACCATCCTTATCCAGGGCTATTCTACAAAACACAGCTCCAATTATATCATCAAGTTTGCAGATGACACCATGGTCGTGGGCCTCATCAATGGAGAGGATGAAAGAGCATACAGAGACGAGGTCAACTCTCTGATCAACTGGTGTATGAGAAACAACCTAGACCTGAACATCAATAAAACAAAGGAAATCATCATTGACATCAGGAAAAGGTCAGCTGCTCATTCATCATTCAAGATTAATGCTGAAGAGGTAGAAAGGGTTAAAACTACAACATTTCTAGGAGTGTACATTTCAGAGCCTCTCTCTTGGACTGTGAATACTGGTCAGTTGGTCAAAAAAGCCCATCAACATTTCCACTTTCTGAGAAGGCTCAAAAGAGAAAGCTCCCACTTACTGTTCTTTCCACCGTCTACAGAGGAGCTATTGAGAGCATTCTCACCTGTAACTTCATTGTTTGGTTTGGGAACTGTACAGTAGCTAAAAAGAAGAAGCTACAGAGAGTGGTGAGAGTTGCTGAAAAAATCATGGGCACCAGTCTACCATCAATCCAAGAGCTAGTCACAGCAAGGAGCCTTAAAAGAGCTCTCAAAATACTTAATGACTCCTAGCACCCTGCACATGGCTTCATTAACAGCTTCTACCCAACGGTGATGAGACTTATTAACTTGGACACCAGCCATAGTGACTCCACCACAAACTAACTTAATAACAGTGTTTCGTTTGGAATGTGCAATATTTATTTGTTTACTTAGTTATATTTACATTCAAGTACAATTACCTATTACTTGATTTATGTAATACACATAAAGAGTGACAATTTTAGTTCATGTGCAGTAACTAATTTTACCTGTCAGGCTGCTACTGTACAGTATTTATATGACTACATAGGGGGTTAGCTTTTTCTTATGTTCTTGGAACATAGTCATTAGTCTCCAATTCCTTTACTTGATATGTCTTATTGTTGTATTTCTTGTATCCTATGCTTCTTTTGTACTCTCATGGTGAGCTGATACTCGTAATTTTGTTTACGTCTACATGGGTGTAGTCCTAAATGACAATAAAGTTTACTTTGAATCTTTATAGAGTGTAGCAAATATTTCCTTGCATCTGTATGTCAACACTTCCTTCTATGGTTTCAGAAGGATCTGAAACTGTTGTAAGGATTTTTGATAAACAGTAGGAAGAAGCAACTTGCCGCAGTTCATAAGTGCTGATTGCTATTAATCAGCCATGACTGCAAACACAGCTGTGTAAATGCCTTACTACTGCCATGCTACTGCAGCTATTCATTCAGGGACAGATCTAGAGCCAATGGGTGCCTAGACTAATGAGCCAATCATGCCCCCTAAGTTCTTGTACTTGGTAGTAGCCCCTCATCCCCTCCCTTATTATGGCTCTTCCTCACATCACCAAACCGGATACCCACCTGACTTTGACTGTACCTAAATATCTTCTTCATGAAAATTAAAACAGGAAAGGAAACAAGGCACACCCTTGACAGAGTTCTGCACCCATGCTGAATACAGTTGAAGTACCAAGAGCAATGCAAACGCAACTCTTGCTCCTCAAATACAGGGACAAAAGTTATACAGCAGTGTTTCTGAGACCCCTTACTGCTATAGCACTGCCCAAAAGACATTTTGGAATATAAAAGCATGTGCTTGCCACAGTCTGACAAAATGCATGTAGTCACTACTAGCCTGGTCCTGTGACCCCGTATCACTGCCTATTAAACCTGGTCGATTTCTTTGAAACAGTCACCAAGGCCATTGACGAGGGGAAGGTGGTCCACACAGCCTACCTGGACCTCGCAAAAGCCTTCGATACAATACCCCACTCGGGCATTATAGATAAGCTCACCAGCTTAAATATAAACCCCTATGTCACTAGATGGGTTGCAAACTGGCTCAAGGACAGAACCCACATGGTTAGAATTGCTGGAGCCATGTCAGACTCCAAACCAGTTACAAGTGGCGTCCCACAAGGCTCAGTCCTGGGACCTCTCTTGATCGGTATATATTTCTCGGAGGTACAGGCCAACACGGAAGGACTGTGGCTGACCAAGTTCACAGATGACTGCAAATTGGGCACCATAATCGACTCTCCAGCCGACACAAGCATCCTCCAAAAGGGCCTCATAGAAACAGACAACTGGTGCCAGAGCCATGGCCTCAAGCTAAACACCAAAAAGTGTATAGTCATCCCCTTTGGCAAAAACAAAGTTCCCACAAATTACCACATAGGTGGTAATCCATTAAGTACAGAAGAAGTCATTAGGGACCTGGGGACCCAAGTTGATAGCAATCTCTCATTTGACAACCACGTGGCCAAAGTGATTAGAAGAACATTTTATATAGCCCACCTAATCATGAAGGGATTCACATCTAGATCAGGGGAGGTCATCGTGCCTCTTTACTCATCCCTCATCAGGCCCATAATTGAGTACAATGCCCCTTTTGGGATGTACCTTACCAGACACCTGCAGCAATTGGAAAGACCCCAAAAGTACCTCACCAAGAGGATCAAAGGGTTCAAACAGATGCCATATGCTGCCCGGTTAAAGAAACTCCAGCTCTACTCAGTGGCATACTGCCTGCTCAGAGGCGATCTGTGCCTGACGTATAAAGCCATGTCCAACCTGGAATTAATGGACATGCTGCACTTCAGAAAATCCAAATCCCATCGATCTACTCGCTCGAGAGACTTGAACCTCAGCACTGAAATAAATAGGACATGCTGGAGGGACAGATTCATAACCCAGAGGCTCCCTTCACTCTGGAGTAAAATCTCAGTCCAGGTTAGGCAGAGTCCCTCAATGACTCTCTTCAAGAGGAATCTTGATGAGTGGATGGGAGATCATAGGTTTACCCCGGGTATCACTTCTGTGTCACTGTTAGACAGAGGCACAGTATACTAACTTCGAAAAAGGGCATAGCAAAATTTATTTAAAATGGGTGGCAAAAGCCAAACACACTCTGGCTAGGCTTATAAATGCCCTAGGGCAGATAGCCTAGTATGAACCTATGAACAAAGAAATGATCCACTGTTCCATGGCCAGGACAAAACCTGCATAGCTCCTCCTAATTAGAGGCTTGACTATTGGATGGAGTCTCCTTTCCCGGACCACAGAATACGCTTTCTGAGGGAAAGTAAGGACTCTGTTGCTCCTACAATAAGAACATATCATCCCATCCAACATTTTAAAAATGGAATCATTACCACAATTTATTACTCTATACTATTATCTTATACTTCCAAACCCACACAACACTGAAAGGGTGTGATAGCCATAATGGCTAAAAAGTTTCCAGTATCTTTAGCATTACCTGTCAAACTTCATCCACTCCCCAGGTTCATCAGCCAGGATGAGTACCTTTCCTCACCAATGTGAGCTAAGCAACACACTCCTCTGACCTGCTGTTGGGTCTGAATATGTGTGAGATGGAGGTTCTCCTATTTCCACTGATCTTTTACAAGTTCATCTGTTTCGTTTTGTTACACATGTCGACATGGTGGTTGAGATACCTTTTTCTAAGGCACATGTCTGAGTCACAAAAGTAAAATGAAAATGAAATGTAGTGTAAGAAACGTATATGAATATAGTCACATTCTCTGGCTACAAAGCATTGTCACTGTTTTCATTTTTGGTAAAACTGGTAAATTCAGTAGGTAGAGGTGCCTGTTTACAGAAGCAACCCAGAAAAACTTTCTAGCCAATTGATTTGCTCAGAGTTGCATAATAGGCTAATTACTGAAGGAAATTAAACCAAGAACTATTGGATACAATTTTTTATCCACTTATAGGCTTACTCTTATGCACTAAATGGCTTGACCAGTATTTGGAATACAATGAATGAGTATAAACAGTGTTAAAAAGTGTGCCATGTTTTAATGTAACTGCTAAAACTGCAAGACGCCTAACAAAGCAATGACAACCCATTCTGCATTCAGCAATACAAAATCAAACACACACTCCCCCATCAGTAGAGTGGCAGTTAAATTTATATCATACCTGAAACTTCTTGCATTTTTCGTTAAAATGTAATAAAGATAATAGAGGTGAATGAGTCTTCAGTCTAATGGCCAAATCAATTAAACAACCTTGATGACATAATGGGTATCATCCAGTCTCATACAATCAAGGGATTTGCCTAATGTGTATCCAAATGTGTTACTACAGGCATTAAAATGTAAGATAATGTGCTATTCTATGTGCTAATTAAATGGGTCAGCTCGACTTGTAAGGTTTTAGTAAAAAGCAAATTAATTACAGGAAATAAAGATAATGATGTTCTCATTCTGTTTTATGTGTGATGTCTAATAATACATTTTTGTTACTTATTGTAAGACTTCAGTTTTGATTTATCATTTTGCTGATGTTACTAATACAAAATTGATCATTTGAGTCTGAAAATGGTCATTTGATGTACTCATTACAGATGTTAAATTCCCAGTCCCTCAGCCAAAACCCTAAGTTATATCACTATAAAAAGCTATTTTAATTGGAACTTGCATAATGCATATTGCTTATGGATCATGCATTATACATGTGTGTGTGTGTGTGTATATGTGTGTGTGTGTGTGTATGTACGTCTATCTATATTTATCTATATCTATATATCTGTGATTGTCTCATAAAAAAGAGAAACCTCAAAAGAATGAACAAAAAAAGATCAATCTTTTTAGATCAAATCACACAATAAAGAAAAAAAAACACTTTTTCATGCAGGGAGTAAGACCATCCTATCCTTTGATGACTAGATAGACCATCGCCAAAATCACACAACAGTGGGGAAAGGGCAAATTCCCAAACCCTGTTGTACTGCTATCCTTGACACAGACCAGCCCAACAGATAACAAAATAAGAAAAAAGAATGTTTCCCTTTTTTAAGCTTTCACGTTTATAAAAGGAAACCATATATATATATATATATTTACCTACCTTAAACTACCCTACTATTGATATTAAGCTTTACCATGTTAATTAGCTAGAAAATATACCTAAGACTCTTTATGCATCCTGCTATATCCTAATATGGCTTATAATGTAAAATAAACCTAAATAACTGTTATTTCATGTAAAACTGTATCTCAATATATGTTATTATTTCAATGTTTGTAATCATTTCATGTATAGCTGCATTTCAATGTATGTTTATTCAATGTATGTAATTATTTCATGTATAGTTGCATTTCAATGCATGTTTACTATGTTCTGATGTTGTTAGTGTACCTTAGCATGTTCCATGTATGCCTAAGTTACTTGTTAACTGGAGCTTTTCTCGCCGGGTCTCCACTGAAAATCGACATGTATCCAGTCGGACTTTCCCAGTAAACAAATGTAAAATAAAATAAATGTGTGTGTGTGTGTGTGTGTGTGTGTGTGTGTGTGTGTGTGTGTGTGTGTGTGTGTGTGTGTGTGTGTGTGTGTGTGTGTACAGAGATAGGGTATATCTAATATATATATATATATATATATATATATATATATATATATATACACACACACACACACACAATTATATGCATCATATATATATATATATATATATATATATATATATATATATATATAAAATATATGCATTTTATATATATATATAAATATATATATATATATATATATATATATATATAATATATATAGAATTATATGCATTTTATATATATAGATATAATATATATATATATATATATATAGATATATAGATATATATAGAATTATAACCTTCCGTTGAAACAGAAATTGGCAATCCTACAATGATCAACTAATACCCATTTCTTAAACATAAACATACCAACTCTGACATCACAAACAGTGGGAAAGGGCATATGCCCAATCCTCATTGTACCACAATCACATAGTGAAAAAGCTGTTATGTTTTGATCAGCTGATTTTCAATAAACTGTACCATTGTTTTCACTCTTGATGAAAAATCCACTTTGACATAAGATTCAACACCTATATTATGTGCAATACACACACACACACACATACATATATATATATATATATATATATATATATATACTGTATATAGATGGCTAAACACACACACACACACACACACACACACACACACACACATATATATATATATAGGCGCAGTTCATTTTGTTAAATATTCATTCCACAGAATGAACTGCTGTTTTTTTTATGTGCAAATGTCTGTTTTATCAAACATTTGATTTATTGCATGTCTGTTTTATCAAAACAGGCAATTGGATTTGTATTAGGGGTAGAGGTGTGTTTTTGTGTGTGTGCCTGTGTGTGTGTATCAGTGTTTGTGGGTCAGGATTATAGTAGGGGTTAGGTAAAGGGATAGATTTGTTTTTGTGCAAGTATTTATTTACAAGTGAAGATTAGAGTAAGAATTAGCAAAGCCCCCTGCTACACTTTAGTAGCTCCTAATCTTATACCCTACCTTAAAAATGCTTTTCGGTAACACTATCACTGTTCATGCAAACTTATTTATTCATTTATTGCTTTTGTTTTCCATGAAAGTCTGACTGGGCACAAGTCCAATTTTCAATGAAGGCCTAGGAAGAAATGGTCCATTTTACAGAATGAGTAGAAGGCAGGTATATGAGATTTACATAATAAATGTGCGTCCGTACATACATACATAGACTAGTAAAGATATGACAGTTAATCAAAAAATAATAAATGTGCATACATAGAACAGTAAATGAACATACATAGAACTGTAGTGGTATGACAGTTAATGAAAACATGACAATTAAATGAAGTATACAATAAAATATTAGCTAATACCAAGCTTATAAGAGTCTAGTTAGATGAATCATAGGTTCATAGGCTGGTACTAGGCTATTGGCCCTAGGGCCTATACAAGCCTAGCCATAACAATTCCCTGGCTATTTCTTCCCACACTATTTACTTCCCTGGACCCCTGTCTAGCAGGGTGACTGACGTGATCCCTGGGGTGAATTTCCTTTCTCCCATCCAATCATCAAGGTTCCTTTTGAAGAGGGCCAAAGAGGTGCTCTGCTTGACATGTATGGGCAGTCTATTCCAGAGTCTGGGGAGTCTCTGGGTCAGGAACCTATCCCTCCAGCATGTTTTGTTTATTGTGATAAGGTTTAGATCCCTGGAGCGTGTGGCTCTGAGGGATTGGGATTTCTTTAAGTGTAGCATGTCCAACAGCTCTGGGTTTGACATGGCCTTGTATGTTAAGCAGAGATCGCCTTGGAGTAGATGATATGTGATAGAGTATAGCTGAAGTTTTTTAAGGCGGTCAGCATAGGGCATCTGCTTTAGGCCTGTGATTCTTTTAGTGAAGTATTTCTGCAGCCTTTCCAGTTGTTGCAGATGTCTTGAGAGGTACATACCAAATGGGGGGTTGTATTCTATAATGGGTCTAATGAGGGATGAGTACAGTGGGACAATGACCTCCTTTTTTCTGGATGAAAAGCCCTTAGTGATGAGGTGTGCCACATAGAAGGATTTTCTAACTGTTGTGGTGATGTGGTTATTGAAGGTGAGACCACTGTCCACCTGTGTCCCTAAGTCTCTTATCACACTTTCGGTGTTTAGTGTACTGCCACCTATGTGGTAATTCACAGGTACATGTTTTTCCCATGTCTTGGCATTGAGTTTGAGCCCATGGTTCTGGCACCAAGCATCTGTTTCTGTATGGCCCTTTTGTAGATTATCGACATCATTTGGGGATTCAATAATGGCTCCCAGTTTGCAGTCATCTGCAAACTTTGTTAACCACAGTCACTTCGTGTTGGCCTGTACTTCAGAGAAGTAGATGCCAAACAAGAGAGGTCCCAGGACTGAACCCTGAGGTACTCCACTTGTCTGGATCAGATGAAAACTGAAACTGAGTAACAGACAGTGAAGTAATTATAGGATGAAGATGGTTACAAATTATGAAGGAGTATTGAGGAGGTCCTTGTAAAAGGGAGATAGAGATAGTAGTGGAGAGGGGCAGATGATAGTCAGAAAATTAGATATTGTGAAGAAGTAGCTGTATTAAGGCCAGTTACATAAAAGAGTGGTGACAGTAAAGGTTTGGAGATATCCGAGAACATCACATGTACAGAGCTGGCACACTAAGTAGGTAGGACTTTAACTGAGTTTTAAATAATTTTAGGAAGTGTTCTTTTTGTATTACTGCTGAGATGGAGCCCCAGGATTTAGAAAGGTTGTGGGACAGTAGTGATTTGCCAGCAGAATTGTTGGGATTGGATACACATAATAGGTATTTATCCAATGAGCGTAGTGGCCTGGAAGGGTTATATATTTGTATGAGGTTGGAAATGGATGAACAGTTGTTCGGTTTATACACAGTGTTATGGATTTATGAAGTTGTGCATAGGATAGGCAACTTTAATTCCTTAGGGCGGCACAGTAGTGGGTTCTATTTAGAAGGTTGGCAGCGAATTGTGTTATCTTGTAGTAACATTGTTCAAATTTGTTTAGCAAGATCACTCGAATGTTGTTAAGAATGAGAGCAAAATATGTCATAGTAGTAAGTGGAGAGAAGAGGCAATGTGTTTTCATATTGTGTCTGAAAGGAAAGGTTTAGGTCTTTAGAGAGAATGTAATTTTTTTCACTACATTTTGTATGTGTGTATCAGACTTTAGGTTCTCATCTACATAGAGCCTACCATTTTAGTGTGTGTGACAATTCTGATATTTGTTTTGTTGGATGAGGTAGCTGAGAAGGTTGTTTTGTTAACTGTAAACTGCTTGTGAGTAAATAGGATTAGTTTGGATTTACTTGGGTTAAGGAATAGCTGGGCAGATATCAGCTAGGTTTCTATAAAGGAGAAGGACTCCTGGGTTAGTTCTTGTAGTTTGTTGATGTTTTTTGTGATGCAGATAACTGTGGCATCATCTGCATGCTATACTAGGGAAGCACTTTTACAGGCATTATGAAGGTAATTGATGAAGATGTTAAAGAGAATGGGTGCCAAGACTGATCCTTCTGGTACACCAACTGGGACAGAGAGGAAGGATGAGATGTCCTTTTGCCACTGACAGCCTGAGCTCTATATTGGAAGTAGCTACTAACTTAGGTCTGAATATAGTGGTAGGGTTTTCATTGTTAAGTCACAAAAGGAAATTGTTTTGTTTTTGCAATCTTTTGTTTGTTCACTGTTTTGATTATTCAGTATTCTCTGTGGTCAGTGTTTTATTGATCTTTTGACATTTTAATAGTCCAAACATTTAGAATATATATATATGTATATGGGTTCACTTTATAACATCGAAATACTGAAATGTCGAATTTCAGTATCTCGAAGCTATAAAGTCGAATGTTCAAAATAGCGAAGGTTCATAATCGCAAATTTGACGTATGTCGAAAATATGCTGAATTTGCGGTTATGAAGTTGCGCTATGTAATGTCCGGGTTTGTGTTTTGTTGGTGCGCGGTGCCGTGTTTGGATGTAGGTGTTATGTCAGGTAAGTGAGTGTTTTGTAAAGGTTTTGAGTGGGAGTTAGAGTGTGTGTGAGGGATTGGAGAATGTACGTGTGTGAGTGGGCTTTTGTGTTGTGTTTGTGCGATCTCGGAGTTAGTATATATAAGTAGGGGGGGTGTGGGGGAGTTGTGTATGTGTGTTGTTTTTTTTGTTTATGTTGTGATGTGGGTGTTTTGTTGTATGTTTAGTGTAGTGTGTGCGGTGTTTTCGGTTATATGGTTTCACGGTTTTTGTTTGTCGGTGTTTTGTGGATTCGGTTTTATAGTCTCGAGATACTGAAATTCGATATTTCAGCATTTCGAGGTTATAAAGTGAATCCATGTATATATATATATATATATATATATATATATATATATATATATATATATATATATATTATATGGGTTCCCTATGTTACACTGGCACGGAAGATCGACACTCAAAACACCAACACCAGAAGAACGACGAAGCAGATGACTGACAAGTCGTAATCCCAACAGCGAAAACACCTATAGGGGTAACTTGTGAGCTCAACCTGGAAAGTGTGCGATAGTGAGGGACTTAGGGTTAGGGTGCAGGTAAGTGTGTGATAGTGAGGGACTTAGGGTTAGGGTGCGGGTAAGGTTAGTGTGCGATAATGAGGGACTTGGAGGTTAGGGTGTGGGTAAGGTTAGTGTGCAAGAGTGAGGGACTTAGGGTTAGGGTGCAGGTAAGGTTAGTGTGCAACAGTGAGGGACTTAGGGTTAGGGTGTGGGTAAGGTAAGTGTGCGATAGTGAGGGACTTAGGGTTAGGGTGCGGTTAAGGTGAGTGTGCGAGAGTTAGGGACCTTAGGGTTAGGGAGCGGGTAAGGTGAGTGTGCGATAGTTACGGACCTTAAGGTTAGGGAGCGGGTAAGGTGAGCGTGCGATAGTTACGGACCTTAGGGTTAGGGTTTGGGTTAAGGTTAGTGCATAGATAGACTTATGTAAGGTGTAGTGTAGGTTTTTTGGTTGTTGGTGTGCTTGTGTTGTGTGTAACAGTGAACTTTTTGTTCAGTGTCGGGATTGTGGTTTGTCGGGCATCGGAACTTTCGTGTTTTTGAAGTTTCGTTCTTCTGGCGTCGGTGTTTTGAGTGTCGATCTTCCGAGTTGTCTGTGTAATATAGGGAACCCATATATATATATATATATATATATATATATATATATATATATATATATATATATATATATATAGATAGATAGATAGATAGATCTACTTCTAAAGCTTGAAGTTTCAAAACTTTGAACTTCAAGTGGCCGAGACCAAAAGATCAAAGTTTTGAAACTTTGAAAACAAAATAAAAAAAGTAAAAAATAAAAACAAAATTTTTTTTATAAACCCCCTGCTAAATAAATATACCAAGACCGAGATCGCACTATAGCGAGGAAAACTGTAAATATCCCATTCTGCTCTGTATGGCGATCTCCATTCAAAATGTTTGAAGTTTCAAAACTTAGATCTTACGGTCTCAGCCATTTAAAGTTCGAAGTTTTGAAACTTTGACCCTCTGAAGAGGATCCATATATATGTATGCATGTGTTCATATCATCATCATCATCAACCCCCTTTTTCCTTTTTTTTTACTTGTGGTTGGGTTGTTGTGTCAACTGTCATTACCTCTTGAGTCACTGCCATTCTTTTACCTTTTTTGACAGTCTTGTTTAGTTTTACATGGTTTCTCTCATGCAGTCCAGCCATCTCTTTACTGAATGTCATTTCTTTTTGCCTTCTTCCTGTCTCTCCCAAATCTCACATTTTTATATGCATATGTGTGTGTGTTATACATTCATTATATCTATGTATGTATATCAGTGTCTGGTAGCTGATATTAAACTTGGTTTTTTTTTTTGTTTAGTATTTTAAATTACATTGCTTATGAGTTTTTTTTGTGATTAGTTGTGTAATTGCATATGTACTTCCTAAAGTCCAGTTTATTGATGAAAACTTTTTATTTTTAATTAATCAAGTAAGCCCACTGAGCACAAGTGTCCCTTTTCTGTCAAAAGTCAGGAGGTTGGCATAACAGTTAAGGTCACAAGGTGCAGGGTTTGAGTCTCACATGGGGTAATTGGTTAGGCTTCAAATGGCCCACAAGGGCAGCTAGATCAGTACTAATCCATGAACCTATGAGCACTGTCTGGTTAAGTGACTTGCTCAGGGTTACAAGGTGGGTAAATGGAAGTGGAAGAAATCAAGCCCTTTACCCTGGACTATAGGAAGCTCATTAACAGCTCAGTGCCTTAATCCACTGCAGTAATTGCCATACTGGTTCTAAGATTAGTTCGCTTACCTGCTTAATAAACAAATAAATGAATAAATGTATTCATAATGTGCACAGGTTTGATGCTTTTTGCAGTCTTCAGATTGGAATATTTATTATATCTAAACAGATATAATTAATTTGGATTTTGAAGGTACTGATTTATCGGTCCAAAAGTTGTTTCTCACAGATAAGAGATTTGGGGCCTGAATGGAGAGATGATAAAATCAGCAAAAGGAGAAAAGTATTGCTGCAATTGAATTCCTCCTCAAGTCTCAGTGAGTACCTTCATGAGGTGGACCCTGTTTTTCACAAAATCTCATCAAGACAACACTGATATATATACTGTATTTTATATAGCATATTTCATGGACAGAAGTAGGTTAAAAAAATAAAGATAGCTAGGTGCACAAGTCACAGGATAAAAAAGTGCCCAATCCTGGTAGATGCACTGGTACCAGAAATGGAAAAAATGACAGTGTAGAATCCTCAAGACATGAAAATATTCCTACAATGGGGTTAGGCCAGGCCCAGGAGGAGAATGTCCCACGGTTGTAGAAGGAAGTAGCAGTCCACACAAATCACAAAAACTGATAGGCCAAAAAAGAGTCATACGGAGAACAGAGTGGACTACTGACCATTAGAAAGACATTATGCACTGTTACTGTTATGCAAAAAGCCCATAATTTCCAAACAAAATATATAAGAAAGGATTAAGAGAGAAATTATAGGAAAGAAAAATACTTCCACAAGAAAAACTGTCTAGAAGCTTCAAATACAAATTTATGTTCATTAATACAACAGATCCACGAAAAACACTATATAGACCAAGAAACCTTGTGCCGTTTCGAAAAAGAAGTTACTGAGGAAGTGAGAAAATATAAAGAACAAAAGTTAGAGATGTTTTAAGGGTGTAAAAAAGAAATATGGACATGGGAAAGAAAGAAAGACCTGATATGGCACAATATTTATGTAAAGGAGAAAGCCAAATTAATCAACACAAAAAGGCAGCCCCAAAGATATTCAAAAAGAAATATAAGCAAAGGCATCCAGATATGGAAAATTTCACAATAAAAAATAAAATCACAAAGAGGGAATAAGACTAGTCAAGTAGAAGTTAAAAAATAGAAGCTGAAGTTATGGAATACTTGCAAATTGAAGGATTCAGTGTAGAAAGTCTAACACAGCTCACATCGCAACATGATGGAACAACTAGTTCCCAAAGTAAGGATAAACAAGAAGAGCAAGAGACATCTGTAGAAGAAATATGGACAAAGGAAAGAAAAGAGATTTAATACGATGTAATATTTTTGCAAAGAAAAAGCAAAACTAATCAATGCAAAAAGAGCAGCACCAAAGATATTTGAAGAGAAATACAGGCAAAGACACCCAGATATGGGAAATTTTACAATACAAAAAATAAGAAAACAAAGAGAAAAAGTAGAAGAGAGGATTAGTAATGGACAAGTTAAATAAATAGAAACTGAGGTTATGGATTACCTGCAAAGTAAAGGATTTAGTGTCAAAAATTTAACTCAGATAACAACACAACAGGATAGAGCAATGGACACCCAAATTAAGCAGAAACCATTGGAGCAGGAAGCATCTAATCAATTGACATATGAAGATACTTTGGAGCCTCCCATAGCAAACCAGTACAAAGGTTTGGTTGGAGTTATACAGCAAGGGAAAGAACAGGAAACTGTGGCAACTCTGACACAGTCAATGCCATGCAGTGACAGGCCAGAGAATTATCATATGAAACAACAGATGGCACAGGTGAAAATGAAGAAAACATGGCACAGGAAGAAGCTCTGGAACTCTCTATAGACTGCCTGCAGGAAATGGTGACCAAAAATGTGCCCTCAGTTTAGAAGAAAATGGTCTTAGAGAAGAGTTACTTGATTTACTAGAGATGGCTAGACATATTAAGATCAATGAAAGAAATAGACTGTAGAAAGTCAATAAAACCCAAAAAGTTAAAAGTTTGATAAAACAAATGAACACAGTAATTAGGACTGTCCATAGAGATTCATGTGATATAACAGACATAAATAGGATACATTACTGTGCAGCTAAATTAATAACAGATAAATTCCTACCACAAAAACACAGGGTAGTAAGAGAAAGGACGGGGAGAAATCGAATGCCATCGAGCAGAGAAAACTATAAAGCAATTAAGACAAGAAGTGTCACTGTTAGAAGAGTATAGAATAGGGAACAGATCAACAAAAATACTCAGAAAGATAGATGTGATAAAAGCAATGTGCAGATCATGAACTATCGCAAATAAACAAAAATATCAGTACAGACAGAAAAACTTAGAAAATACACAGATAAATATAAAGGAAAAGTACAAAATAAACAATTTATTGATGACCCAAAAAAGTTTTATACAGAATTGTGGAACAAGGAAAAAGGAACTGAAGGACCACCAAAAAAAGAAGAAATAGATACATTTTGGAGAAGTATTTATGAAGATCCTGTGGAACATAACAAGGATGCTAAATGGATAGAAGAAGTAAGAGAAAGAATAAGAAGTTTAAATGTACAAGATATGAAATCTCCAACTTCCAACCAATTGCATTACTCTCTCCATTGGCCAAAATAATGGAAAAATGTATTCACCATCAACTACTTCAACACCTGGCTCCACAATAATTTACTTGCCAACTGTCAGCACGGCTTTAGGCCCTTTTATAGTACAATTACTGCCCTTTTATCTTTTACTGACTGTATAAACAAGAATCAAAATAATAACTTGCTATCTTCTGCACTATTCATTGACCTATCAAAAGCCTTTGATATGGTTAACCACGACTTACTAATCAATGTGCTAAAAGCCCAATCTCTTGACCCACAAGCAATACTTTGGTTTACATCCTATCTAAAAAATAGACAACAAGCAGTGCTCTGGGATAATAATCTCTTCACACCCCTCCCAGTAAACATTGGGGTCCCTCAAGGCTCTATCCTAGGCCATCTTCTATTTTCCATTTTTATTAATGATCTAAATACTGTTGTTCCCCAAGCCACGTGCATACAATACGCTGATGATTCTACTTTAATCTGTACTGCTAAGTCATCAATCTCTCTTCAGACCCTTACTCAAACAGTATTTAACACTGTTAAAAATTGGTTCACGCATCATTGCCTCCTCCTAAACCCTAAAAAAACAAAATTGTTACTTTTTGCTCTCACCCAAAAGTCACTAGAGTTCCACTTCACAATTACCTTTAACAACGGAACTACTATTTCCCCTGACACTACCACACGTCTACTGGGCATAACCATAGATAATAACCTCAGCTTCGATGATCATATCAACAATACTATACAGACTGTCAATAAAAAACTAGGCTCCCTGTATAGAATCAAACCCTTCCTCACACCACTAGCTAGAACCTCCATTGCCCAGACTCACCTAACTTCTACCCTATTCTATGCTTCTGCCATATACATCAATCTATCAAAACACAATCTAAGCAAGCTTGAAACTAGCTATAATAACATAGCTAGATTTGTCACTGCCACACCCTTCAGAACCCACCACTGTCACAACCTTAAACAACTCGGATGGTCAGAACTACAAAACCATCTACTGTATAATCAACTGGTTATCTCACATAATATTCTTTATCACCCAAATAATACCCCAATCCTCTCTAACCTGATCTCCCCTTATAGAAATCTTGCAACACTTCACTCAGCAAATAAGCTATTAATCTCCAACATTAAATCTAACAATAAAGCTGGGGACTCACTTTTTACTAACATTGTAGGTAAAATCTGGAACAAATCTTCCTAGTACACTCACATCTCTCTCATCCACACCACTCTTCAAGAAACATCTCAAAGAACATCTGAAAATTCATTGGCTTTGTCCCTGTTCTAAACCCGACTAAATCCTACTTTCTCCCCCTTAATGCTCTTCTTTCTATACCCCTTCCTTCTGGCCTCTGTCCCCTCTGCAGCTTTAATAAATAGAATCTAACTTTATTCTAGTCCTTTTTTTTCTTTCTTCTACTTTTCTCTCTTTCTCTGACCTACAAATCATTACTTTAGAATTCTGAGTGTTCTTGTACTCGATTGTATTTCTAACATTTGCATAGACTGTGAGATATTATTCATAGACACAATTTTTACTTTTATATTGTATTTTAAACCTTGCACAGACTGCGAGCCATTATTCATAGAAACAATTTTGATTCTCTCAGAATATTGTTAATCTGCTTGTATTTGAATTTAGTCATTTTTAATTATTGTAATCTTTTTTGTAATTTTACTAATGCTTGGAGCTTATCTCCCTGGGCCTCTACTGAAAATGGACATGTATCCAGCTAGACTAGCCCAGAAAACAAATGTAAAATAAATAAATAAATAAATAATGGGATGAAGTACCGACCACAGAGATTGAAATAATGTTAAGAAAAGCTTTTAATTGGAAAACCCCAAGCCAAAATGCAGTACCTAACTTCTGGCTAAAAGTAATGATAACATCTTTGCACAAAGATTTAACCATGAGCAAGAAGTATTTATATGCGCACCCCGAACAAACAATAGCTTGGCTAACAACAGGAAAAACAATGCTCCTACTTAAGAGTGAACCTGCAAGCTAGCCTAAAAATCATAGACCAATAAATTGTCTTCCACCAACGTATAAACTATAAACTGGAATTGATGCAGACAGAGTTTATAGTCATTTAGAAGAAAACTCAATTATGGCACTAGAACAAAAGGGTAATGAAAGAAAGTCATGTGGAACAAAGATCATTTGTTGTTAAATAAAGTCATAGCGGAGAACTGCAAAAAGGGGAAGAATCTAAGTATGGCATGGATAGACTACAAAAAAGCATTTGACAGTATCCCACATTTATGGATAAAAGAATGCTTAAAATGTATAAGATGCACCCTACACTGATAAACTACATCACAGTGACCATGAAACAGTGGCAAACCACTTTGCAGTTAAGCCATGATAAAGGACAAATTATTATTCCAGGGATAAAAATTCAAAGGGGGATATTCCAGGGCGATTTTTGTCACCTCTACTCTTTTGCCTTGCCCTTAACCCATTAAGCATTTGCTTAACAGATTAGGTCATAGCTGTAACTTAGCTCCCAGAAAGCAACAAAGTGTAAAGACTTCTCCATCTTCTCTTTGTCGATGATTTAAAACTGTATAGCTCATCAGATGAGGAAATTAAAGCACAACTGCAAGTTGTCAAAACTTTTTCAGATGATATACGAATGTCATTTGGTCTTGATAAATGTGCAAAAGCAACCTTTAAAGCCAGAAAGCTGCAGCACCAAGAAAACATCAGTTTGGGACAGGAATGTGATATAAAAGAACCTGAGTAAGAGGGAGTGTATAAATATTTGGGAACTGATGAATGATCAACAATAAAACATAAACAAATGCAAATAAAACTCAGCAAGGAATATTTTAGAAAATCCTGAAAACAGCATTGACAGCTAGGAACAAAGTTCAAGTTATAAATCAATTTGATCTTCCTGTCCTAACTTACAGTTTTAGAGTGACTGACTTGCCCCAAAAGGTGCAGGATAAATTAGGCAGGAAAACAAGAAGGATGCTTCATGCTCACCAAATGATTTATAAAAATCAGTGTATACCAAGATTATATATTCCCTGTCTGAAGGAGGGGTGGGTGGGACTGCATACATATCTGCCGACCTCACAAGACCCAAACATAGCGAAAATTTTGAAACATGAGGAGAATAAATCTAAGATGACTTCCCTTCTTAGTCTAGCAGAAGCATATTGGCATCAATTGGGAATGGAAATCAAACCAGAAGTAGATAAAAATCAGCCAGCAACTGAATGTGCCAAAAAAAAAAGAAAGAATCATAAGGGGAAGGATCAGCTGTGAAGGCAAGAAATGTGGAAAATGCATAAATATAGTTGCAAGTATAAAAAACTCCCGGAACAGCCTCATGTTGATCAAGATGAAAAGCAGGAATGGTTAAGGAGAAGTGAATTCAAACCAAAAGATGAAAGGATAATATTGGTGGCCCAATATAGTGGACTACATACATGTTGGTTTACAAAGTCCATTAAACATGTGGCAGAAACAAATAAATGTAGATTTTGTAAAACAGAATTAGAAACACATTTTATTGCTGTTTGTGAGATACTAACGGCAGAAGGACTGTATACTGAAAGGCATAATAACGGGGCAAGACTGTTGCAATGGGGATTGTGCAAACATTATAATATTGAACTAGCTGAAAAACAGTGGAAATATAAGCCACAAAGCATAATAGAAAATAATGAAGTCTACATCACATGGAATCACCCATTACCAACAGTTCAAAAGATAGATGCAAGAAAAACAGATACAGTGGTCCATGAAGAGAAGACAAAAGTAGAGTTGATTGTTAAAATTGCTACACCCAGTGACTACAGTATCTTGGATTTGCAGGCAGAAACAAGAGGGATGTGGAAGAAAGATACCTAGACAGTTCTAGTAGGAGCAATGGGTCTTATAAAAAAGAATCTACAGATGTATTTAAATATGTTACCGATACATGTAACTCCATACATATTGCAGAAGGAGTCATTACTGAGCACATTGCAGGTGCTGCAAAGAGCACTTCTGGCTGACAGCAATGATTGAAACAATACTAATTTCGCGAACTTTAATCATACTTTGACTTTGGAATGGCATTCATTCCAGTTATGGTATTAAAAACCCAAAACATTTGGAGAAAATAAAATAAAAAAAGAGATTTTTTTTTAACTGTTTAGCATATCCACTAAGTCCTTTAGCCTGGAAAGCACTATAATGGGGTATTCTTCTAAAGGTCTGTGTGGTATGCACTTAGTGCTGTAATCACAATTCACAACATTTAGAATGTTGCTGCAAGTCCCTATGATACAGTTTCAGGTCAACAGTTACAAACTGCTTGTCAAATATATTTTTATTTCATTTATAACGTGTAACTACTGGCCTAGTCATGAAGATACCATCTGGCCATTCTCTGATCTTTTAATACAAGTTTCTGATAGCCTATCTTAATTAAAACTATTTAATTCATACATGACTAAGTTTTAATTGTTAAACCTACTCATTTTTTTTTCAAATAATCCCTTTCTTGCTATTCTGCATTCTATGCTCTTTCTTACCAATTATCACCCCTTTGTTTTACACAAGCCTTTTCTCTCTGAAATGCTAGAAGCTGCTGTTATCTGAAAATACACTGTAAATATTGTGTACTTAAATTATGTATTCTGTAATTACCGTGCACCTAAACTATTATGTTGATGCACTGTATTTTAACCTTCTTATCAAATTGTATTTCCAAAATGATTTTACACATTCTGTGCATGTTTTGCATATTTTGTCCTTTGCACTGCCTACTGTAACACACTGTGATGGCTTCTCCTTACCCAGGCCAGTAATCAAAAAGCCTCAATCTTCACCACTGACACCAGTGAGAGGCAGTCACTAAAAACTGGAATTGATTTACACAATATCTCAAATGCAGCTGTCTGCATCAAGCACAGTTTCCCTGATGACCTCACAGGGAATATGCTTCACTGGGATTGGACTCTCAGTCTCTTCAGATCCCAAACAAAACCCACCTTGGAGCACTGTGTCCCAGTTCCACACACACACACACACACACACACACACACACACACACACACACACACAATTATCTGGGAAAGGCTAGCACAGATTCACCAGCTGTGCCCCCTCTCTCCAGACTGCAAGATAGCTTGCTGCCACCAGCCAGATACCCTAAGGCTCTTACAAAGGGTAACCAATTAGTGTGTCAAATTAATACTGATATGAATGGTAGACTCTTACAGAAGAGTAAGACTTATTGGAGTGGTCACTTTCTCACTAAAATAAACACAAGTGCTCTTAAGATGTTAAAAGTATTCACTAGGAGACCAGTCAGAATGAAAAGGTATAAAATAGTTAATAATGGATAATAAAATAGAAAACAGGAGAATAATTTAATATTTAGTTACAATAAACAACACAGTTTTCATCTGCAGGAAATATGAAAATAATACAGTTGGATAGAATCTTACAGATGCAGAAAAAGAAATAATACTAAACTAATCTCACTGTACTTTTCCTAACTGAACTAAAGAGAAACTGTTCTTGGTTAACTCACTTAGTATTGTAAGGCAAGATGCAGTGCTGAGATCTTCACTTCCACAAGGCAAGATGAGATAGTACACACTGACTGAACTGTACAACTAACAACTGAAGTGAGATAACTAACATATACCTTTTATATCAGGTTCCAAAGAAAAAGAAAAACAAACAAACTGCTGCTGC
The DNA here is from genome assembly GCF_019279795.1 of Protopterus annectens. Classification (NCBI taxonomy): domain Eukaryota; kingdom Metazoa; phylum Chordata; order Ceratodontiformes; family Protopteridae; genus Protopterus; species Protopterus annectens. The sequence goes on from NC_056737.1 coordinate 1,905,917,183, forward strand.
CAGAGTTCCTTCCTTCAGCTGATTATAGAATTACATCACATCTAGTCACCTGACTCTGGCACAATACACATTCAGAACTCAGTTAAGATTCTATTGCAGCATTTTTAACATAAGCAACTTTTATAAATACATTTCTAATACAAGCATCTCTACAAATCAATGTGACAGTCAAATGACACAAAACTATTTATAAATCTTCAGCCAGCCATGCTGGAGTATGCCACACATGACACTGTCTTACTTCTCTGGGTACAGCTGGCAATACCTCACAATGTCACATTTCTCCCCCCACTTGAAGACTCAAGTTAGTTTTTCACATGAACCTGGAAAAACATTGCTTGAGAGAAATGGGCCTCAACACATCGACCTATACCCTGTCTTGAGAATCCATCTGCATTGGCACTGCTGTAATCTGGACTGGCTATTACAGGGGGTCCTCCCAAAGCCCCTTTAAGCTTTTGGAATGCCTGTTTACAGGCTGGGTCCATACTACTTTATCTCAAGTGCTTTTCCTTGTCAGGTCTGTGAGGAGAGCAGCTTTTGCACTATAATTAGGAACAAACTTTCTATACTGCACCACTATCCCCAGGAATGCTCTCACCTGCTTTTTGGTAACAGGGGCAGGCCATGCCTGAATATCTTCCATTTTGGCATGTTCTGGCTTAATCTTACCACTCTCTACTCTATGTCCTAGGTAAGAGAACTCTGCCATACCCAACTGACACTTACTGGGCTTAATGGTCAACTCTGCCCATTGCAGTCTGCCCAGGATCTCCCTGATATGTTGAGGCTTCATTATGTTAACATAATACAATTCATGCCCCTGCCTCCTGCCAAGCAGGTTTACCATATAATTAACATCACTGACCTTTCTTACCACTTTGAATGGCCCCTCCCAAGCTGCCTGCAGCTTATTGTGACTGACAAGAATGAGCACCATAACCTGTTGTCCCACAGCATACTCTCATGCTTGAGTATTCCTGTCATACCAGACATTTTCCTGATGTTGGGCTCCTGCCAGGTTTCCTGGGTCAAGCCTATGAGCTTCCTAAGTCTTGTCCTGAGATTTAGGACATATGCCACAACAGATTCCTTCTAGGATTCAGACTCACTCTCCCACTCATCACAAATCTAATCTAAAGGCCCCCTCACCCTATGCCCATTCAGCAGCTCAAAGGTTGAAAACCTGTTGATTCCAGGGATACCTCTCTGTATGCAAACAGCAGATGGAGCGAATATTTGTCCCACACTCTCCTAAACTAGTCTTCTAGCATGGTCTTTGGTGTAAGGTTTAACCTCTCCACAAGACTATTAGTTTAGTGGTGATAGGAGATGGTCTCTAGGTGCTTCATCTCACAACACTTCCACAGACAAGCCAGCAGATCTGACATGAAATTGGCACCTCTGTCAGTCAGTATTTTTCTCAAGAAACCTACCCTGCTGAAAATCTCTGACAAAGCATTTGCCACCTTCTCTGCTTCAATGGACAACAGAGCCACCACCTCAGGGTATCTGGTAGCATAATCTACTACCACCAGGATATACTTCTTCCATGTGGAATTTGGGGTACTCAGAGGCCCCACAATATCCATAGTAACCCTCTGAAATGGCTCCTCAGTCACAGGGAAAGGTATCAGTGGAGCTCTGACCTTTCCTCCTGTCTTTTCTACCTTTTGGCATTGCTCACAGGTCCTGCGGTACCCTGTCACATCCCTTGCAATCCCATGCCAATAAAAATTCTGTACAGTATGACTCTTGGTATGCTTTATACCCATATGACCTGCAAAAGAAATGTCATGGGCTATGACTAGAAATGCCATATGGTAGGCTTTGGGCACTACCAACTGCTGTATTACCTCAGCCTCTATCTCTTCCTTAGGGGTCCACTATCTGTACAGTAACCCTTTGTTCCAGTATACACACTCCCCTTTTCTTTGACCATCAGGTGCCTCCTCCATCAAGTCTCATAAGGTAGGGTCCAAAAGCGGTGCCTGTCTCAACTCTACTTTCATGCCCTTTCCCAGCTCTGCTTCCACAAGAAGCCTAGTATCTTCTGACAAAGGTGCCTCCATGTCAGCCTGGGTACTACCACACACCTCTGTTCTTGCAGTCACCTTGTCCATGGGAACATCAGTGCATATCAGCAGCTGTGGTTCACTTTCAGGCTCACTGTTACAAGGTAGCTTCCTTGTTGAAATAACCACATCACCAGTGCCAGCTTCAGGCATGGGGTCTGTCTGGGTCCCCCAAGCTACCAAACCTACCTGCCTGTGTCCAAGCCTGACTGCATGTAACTGTATGCACACAAGGTGCTACATTATCAAAACCATTCCCTATTAAGACATCTGCAGGGATATCCTCAAACACACGTACCTGCTTGTTCCCTTTTCCACCCTCCCAGTCAAGGTGAACCCTGGCCAAAGGTGCTTGGAATTGGGTCCCTCCTAAAGCTCTAACTGGTGTGGACTGCTCAACAGGTACTGCTCTTCTTTAACCACTGCAGGCTTTACAATGGTTATGTCAAAAGCTGTGTCTCTCTTAGCTGTGGCCTGTCTTCCATCCACTAAGATAGGATACAAACTCCGGTGATACTTTAGTATCTATGTTGTCTCCAGACAACTTACCACTGGCAGACATTTATGACCATTTGCTGACTCTCTCAACTTTTGTTCCCCACCTTGCTTGAGTGGATATTTGTATGCTACATGGCCCCCTGGTTACATTTAAAACATCTAACCATTGATGCTGGCCATGTACCTCAACTAGTGGCTTCCCCTATTACAAGTAGACTCTGTTGGGGTGCTTTAGACTGCACACTATGGGTTCCCTTATATCCATATGCAGATTTAGGTATCCCCTTCTTGTGCAGTGATGCCCTGCTTTCTAAGTAGATATCCCCTTTTCTCCACAGCTCATTTGCAGAGTTACATTCTTGGTCTGCCAACCAGATTCTCATGTCCTCAGACAAAGTGCTAAGGGCTTTTTCCCTCACCAAAAGGTCTGCCAGACTTTCAAAAGTGGTAATCTGACACCCACTCATCCACCTATGAAAGTTAAGTTCTTAACTCAGCAATATAATCACATACACTTTCATCTGCCTTGTGTCTATGCTCATGAAACTTTTTTTCTATAAGCTTCAGGTGTTAACTTAAAACAGTCTAGTAAACATTATTTGACTTTTTCATAATTTAAACAGTCAGTTATCAAGCAATTTAGAAACAGCAGTTACAGCTTTACTATGGAGTAAGGAGGTCAGAAACAGTACCCAGAGCTGTTGGTCAACATCATACTGTTTACATGCCCTTTCAAATATATGAATAAAACTATCATAATCAGTATCATCTTTAAATTGTGGAAACAATTTATTGACCTTTATTGCTTCTGGGGTTTGATTACACCCTTCCCCCTTACCTCCATGACTCTTTTCTTCAGCCTCCAAACACTGCAATTTCTCTTCAGTCTCCAAACATCTGGCCTCCAGTTCATGCTGACACTGCTTCTCCTTTTCTTCAGCCTCTAAATGTCGCAGTCTGTTTTTGGTATCCAGTTCAAGTCTTTAACTCCGGATGGATTTTTAAGTCCTCTGAGGAAAAGGTGAACTGTCCTGTCTCTGAAAGCTGCATATCCCCATCACCAAACTGGCTATCTCCCTAGTTGCTGGACTATACTGCAGCTGTGATTAAGTTTGAAATCATATCCTCTTTAGTCAGGTTGGCATATACGAGTCCTTTGGCTTTGCACACCTTGACCAATTGCTTCTTTGTCAGCTTGCTATAATCTTCTGCTGACATCTTTGCCTGCTTTCCCTGCTAAACTAACTAACAAAAATAAATACAACTGTTGTAAAACTGAAACTCTGAATGTTTACCCTTGAGGCTGTTGAGAGTACACACACTTTCAGTGACAACTGCTTACAGGTTACTGAAGTTTATTTAATATCCCACCACTGTCACCAATATGTGATGGCCTCTCTTTACCCTAAGCTAGTAATCAAGGAGCCTCAATCCTCACCACTGACACTGGTGAGAGGCAGTCACTAAAACAGGCATTGATTTACACAGTATTTTAAATGCAGCTCCCTGTATCAAGCACAGTTTCCCTTAAGAGCTCACAGGGAACATGCTCCACTGGGACTGGACTCTCTGCCTCTCCAGATCACAAACAAAACCCACCTTTCAGCACTTTGTCCCATTTCAAAGTATGTGACACACACTTGAATATCTGACTTCACACACACACACACACACACACACACACACACACACACACACACACCTGGAAAAGGCTGGCACAGATTCACCAGCTGTGTCCCCTCTCTCCAGACTACATGATAGATTGCTGCCACCAGTCAGATACTCTAAGGCTCTTACAAAGGATAACCACTTATACTGTGTCAAATTAATACTTATCAGAGTGGCCACAACATCACTAAAATAAGCATAAGAACTCTCAAGATGTTAAAGGTAATCACTAAGAGATCAGCCACAATGAAAAGGTATAAAAATATGCAATAATGGATAGTAAAATAGAAAACAGGAGAATACTTAATAATTAGAAGAAACAACAGAGTTTTCAGTTACAGGAAATAAAACAAACAACACAGTTGGATAGAATCTCACAGATGCAGAAAAATAAATAATACTAAACTAATCTCACTGTACTTTTCTTAACTGAGCTAAAGAGAAATGGTCTCTGGTTAACTTACTTAGTATCGCAAGACAAGTTGTACTGCTGAGATGCTTACTCCCACAAGGTAAGATGAGATAATATACACGGACTGAACTGTACAACTAACAACTGAAATGTGATAACTGAAATGGATCTTTGATATCAGGTTCTAAAGAAAAACAAGAACAAACAACAAACTGCTGCTGCCAGAGTTCCATCCTTCAACTGGTTATAGAATGACATCACATCTAGTCACTTGACTCTGGCACAATACACATTCAGAACTCTGTTAAGATTCTGTTGCATCATTTTTAACATAAGCAACTTTTACAAATACATTTTTAATATAAGCATCTGTACAAATCAATGTGACAGTCAAATGACACAAGACTATTTACAAAACATCAGCCAGCCATGCTGGCATATGCCACACATGCACTGTCTTACTTCTCCTGCTGCAGCTGGCAACACCTCACAATGTCACCCCCCCCAAAAGTATTCTGAAGCTTAAGCTTACAGTTTATACACACTGCCCATGTGTTCCAGCACATCATTATGTACACCTTTGTGATAAATTTAATCACTTAGATATCAATGTTCTATTTCACATTTTAAGTGAATTTTCTTTTTCTGCAAGAAAAAATATACTTTCCACACAGCCCCTCTGTAAACCCACATGTCAGCTTTCTGAAAATGAAAAGCGTCTCTATGCATATCTTCTACCAGAAAAGCAGTAGAATTTCCCTAATGTAATAGCAAAAATCCCCCTAATTTCTGTAGATACCAGCTTTGTTCTCTCTTGGTCTCTCTTGAAAAGTGTGGAATATCTGAGTAAGTCCAGCCAAGTTAAGAAAAGTAAATATAATAAATATAATTCTTTTTTTTTTTCAGATCTTGCACAACTTCACTTAAGGTCATCTCCACTCCCCTGTTAACACAGTCTATCAAGAAGCAAAGCCTTTTAAATTTGTTATACAGTTCTTTCAAAAACTAAAAGATAACCCAGTCAGCTTGCTCAAATGCTGAAACCTGGATGCAATCAACTACCTAGCCCTTAACGCCAATAAAACCAAATTAATGATTTTTTTCCTCATCTAAACACTCCCCCATTGATAAAAGCTCCTTCAAGATCATAAGCCAGAATAACACCCCCACTGAAATTGTCCCTCACACCAAACTGCTTGGTGTCATTATTGATGAACATCTAAAATTCAATATTCACATCCAAACTAACACCAAAAATTAGGACTTAGACTGCTCTGTTCCTAGATTTTTACTATTATTATTGTGGAATGTATAATTTCAGTTGTAATTCACTGTTAATGACTCAGACTGTACAGTTGCTTGATTTTATGATTATTGTAGAATGTAGATATTTTTTTTACTGTAGAATGCTGCATAAAGCTATATGACTTATTTGCTTTGTATATGTACAGTATATGCTAATATGTTTGTCAACTGCGGTGGTAGTGCTGCGGTAGCGCTGTCGCCTCACAGTAAGAGCGTCTTCTGAGTGGAGACATGCGTGAATGGGCGTACCTTCGTTGAAGGTTGTGCATCAGGGCTGGCAACTCGGCACGTAAAAATCTAGTGCCAATCATTAGCGGACCGGAGTTCCGCTGTGGCGACCCCTAACCAGGAAAAGCCGAAAGACACAACAACAACATGCTAATATGTTTGTCATTGCTACTGGAGCTTTTCTCCCTTGGCCTCCACCGAAAACAGGCTCTTTTTAGGCCCAGTGGACTTTCCTGGTCATCAAACTGAAATAAATAAAACAAATAAATAGAAGTAGGTTATTATGAAACAGTTTTATATATTAACCTGTTAACCAAAATGCTTTGAGATAGGAATCTTAGTTCAGTTGCAAGACTTTTAGAATAAAATACTCCTGCAATGAGAAAGTTAACAGTGGGATTGCCATTTCACTCAATATGCTTGCTAGTGGGTAATCCACTTAACTCACATTTAGAAGTGGCTAAATTTGGTGGTGGTTAGAAAATCAGTGGAAAATGGAATTCATTGATGTGACTGTCCATATCTCTTAAACATGAGTTTAAGCCACTGAGAGCTTCTCTCAGGAAGGTGGATGGATCCACTGAAGTTAAACCCTCCAATTAATTTTGCAATAGTAGTAATTTAAAAATAACAATGATATACTGCTTATAAAATATTTTGTTTATGTGTTACAGCTGATGCGTTCTACCAATTTCATAAGTTACATGAATTGTCTGCAGGAGATAATTACAGTAAAACTTTGCTTGTGTTATTTTTAATTTATTTGATTTTTTATCTTCATGCATTTTAATCTGCTCTGAACAGTAGGAAGGTTCTGTGGGTTACTCTTAGGAAGATTTAGAAAGTTCACAATATATGTATTATTTTTTCACATGACTGTTTTCATTATGATGTATTTTAAATCAAGCATTCCCAGGTAATCATTATAGGGCCTAGCATGAACCTTGTGCTAAAAAGGCCATTCTTCCAAAAGCATGCCCAGTTGCAACTCAAAAGCAAATTTATCAGCTAATTTGCATGTCTCTGAATTGCATTTACTACTCATTGCTGATCTGTGTTGTAGTAGCACTCTCCTGTTAGTGTAGGCAGCGGTGTTCTCCCTCAGTCACTCTCCCAGACACACAAGTACACAGAACACAAACACAAACACACACACACACGCCACAGTCCCCTAACCTTTCTACCATCCTGTCATTCCTCTAACCCCCATAACAGTTGAAGTGCCATTATGGCACCTATTATTATGTCCTGGTGCTTTAGTGTATCCCCAACCCCCCACTCCCTGATACTATTGTGTTGCCAGTTCCATTGCACCACTTGCTCTAAGTATTCCCAAGTGTCTAGTAGTTTGCCCATCTACCCCACCTCCCACCATTCTCCATACCTTTATCATGGCAGGCAATTAAACACAGCCTTTTGACCATGTTCAATACTGTGAAGTAGTGGGGGATGGCCATGCTGATCTATATGGTCGAGCAATTTCTTGAATTACTCAGCTGTGTAGATGCATTCCTGGAAGTGGTTCCATGGAGAGAGCACATAACTGCATATGTCTCTCACCTGAAATGCCTCATTTACATTCAGCACTGCCACGGGGCCATCCCAAAACAGTGTTACATATCTTCACGGTGGAGGACTGTGCAGCACCTTGTTAGAGGGGTTGTTGAATCAGGAAAAGGTACCATGATGTGTACACAGTTGTGTACACATCATGGAACCTTAATGAATTACAGCCTATATCTTGCAAATAGTAATGAAACTAATACTTCTAAATTTTTAAAATGTTTTTAATATTCACTATTTTGTTAAGGAAAATGTTTTCTATTTTAAGATGTATTATTAATTCATACCACTAGATGGCTTTACTACCTTATTTATTTAAATACACCTTTTGTGAAAGACAGTATTTAAGTCATCAAGTTTATTAATTACAATTAAAGTATTTTTATCATGTTTTTAATATACAACTTTTACATGATGAGTTTAGTTATTGTAGAAGTTTAAATCTTTGTATTTTAACTTTATGGCTTTATGCTTAAAAATTTTATGTATTCTTGCACTTTAAGCACTTTACAATACGATTGGTCAATGCAGTGATGACAGAATTCAAATGGTATATAAAAACACTAATTAAACAATATGGCCAGTATTACTGATGAAGTTGGGGACGAAAACGTTTGTTGGATACGTTATGGAGTGTATTTTCTTGTGATCAGCATTTATCTAGAGTGTTGAAGTGTCTTTGTGGCTGCTTTTGGAATAAAAGCATTTATATACTTTCCAGGATCAGGATTTATTTGTGCTTGGTACAGTGGTTTTCTACTTTTACAAGTTTGCTGATTTTTCCACTTGCTCATTGATTTTTATCAGTTTGTGTATGGAGCAAACACCTAGCGCAGATCAGGGTCCTAGGAGTACTGAGACAGGCGAGATGCGTAAGTTGATTGGACAACTAACGCAATTGATCGGCCTACTGACGCCGTTAAGCCAATCATTTGTTACGCTCGCCTCTTCCTTACAGCTACCAGGAAACCAGGAGGCTATACAGAAAGCTGTTGGTACGAGGGAGAACACAACGGACATTTCGAAACAAGTAACTGTAAACGTAGATGAAAGCGATATTTGCGACAACAGCCTAGAGGGTTTTCCTCACATTACGTTGGATTTTACAAATACTAACACCAACGAAGCCGAAGGCATGGTGGTAAGACCGAAAGTACAAAGAAAACAACACCATGGTGCTAGAGACAGACCAAATAACATTCCTGGTACACAGAAATTGGTTTCTGAATGTTTGAATGCTAAATATGGTTTTAGTTTGGAGCATGGCTCCACTAAATACAGTGCTACCTTTTTCACATTGTTAAATGACCTGGAATTTTTCTAACCAAATACAAGACTTTGGACATTGATAATGACTATCTTAAGCACTGTATTTCTCTCAATATTGTTCCCAAAGGCCTAAGGGTCTGCAAGTACCCTAATAATGTTACAGAGGGCTCTGATTTTTGTAATGAATTAACCTCTATTTTTGACAATTGTGGGTTCAATATAATGAAAGCTATTATTAAAAATAATGAGAGATTAATGGAAAAGTTGCAATATGACATTGAAAATATTAACAAAGCCATTTTAAATGATTTATTGTATACAGTTGAAGCTAATAGAGTGAAATATCAGGGTGTGTTTAAAAATGTTGATGCAAAGTGCAAAGAGATACAAAACAGAAAGATAGGTAAAATCAAAAGGGACGAAGAAGAGTATAAAACCAACACACACTACCCAAAACCAAAAACTACATTTAGGAATAGTTATGGTAATTGGGGAGGGAAGAAAGACATGATTGTGATTGGGGTGAACTTGAATATGAAGAAGAACAAGAACAAAATTTTGAACCAGAGGAATACCCACCCCTACGAAGATCAGAGAGACTAATGAACCAAGACAAAGTCTATTATAATTCAAAAAACTACAGGGGGAGGGGGGGGAGGCAATTTCAGATGAGACAACAGACTTGGAATTAGTTGATGGTATTACCAAAGACATGTCTACTTTTACCTACGATGGTTTTAACATTTTCAACTATTCCAAAGTCAGTATAGACAAATCCTGGTTTGACTTATTTTCAAAGGGATTTACCTTTATTCCCACCCAAAAAATGGACATATTCAAACTACTGATAGACATGAAGTTATTCATTCGGAAAAAGAATTTAGAATTGTTCTTCAAAGGTAGAAACTTAGATTGTGATGTTAATCAATTGAAGCGTAATAGTACATTCAACCCCCCCACACACCCTCAGCTCAGAAATTTTGAGCTAAAATTGGAAAATGAAATTAGAACTAATTTAACAACGAAATATTTCCATTCTAATTTAACGTACGATGAAAAGAATACCTTAAGAACTATTAGCAACAATCGTGATCTGAGGGTTATGAAACCCGACAAGGGTGGGGGTGTTGTTGTAATGGAGACAATACAATACGAAGGAAAAATGCTGGAGTTGTTAAATGATTCAGAAAAATATACTAGGGTCTCTATCAATGAGGTTAATATTGCCTACAGAAAGATTCAAGGCTTATTACATGACATGTTGATGGAAGGATCTATTGATCAAGGTACTTATAGATACCTGGTGGTTGAGAAACCAAAAATCCGTGTATCTTTGGGATCCCCAAAGTGCATAAAAACAGCCGTGATCCACCGCTTAGACCAATTGTGTCAGCTGAGGGCTCAATAACAGCCCCTTTAGCGAAATTTGTGGATCACAAAGTGAAAAATATTCTGGAAGGCTGTGACAACATTTTGAAAGATTCATGGGATCTCTTGAGGAAAATTAAGCCTACCTTATACACTGACAATGTTGCCTTTGGCACAATGGATGTTATTGACTTATTTGGATGTATTCCTCATGACACAGGGTTACATTGGTTTGAGGAAAAGCTAGTTGCAAGCAAAAGGTTGACTCACACAGATTTTAGAAACACCTTAACCTTGATGGAAGTAGTATTGAAAAATAATTTTATCTACTTCCAAGGAGAATATTTTAAACAAGAAAGAGGCGTTGCAATGGGTGCACACTGCGCCCCAGCCTATGCCAACATTATTATGGCATATTGGGAAGAAAAATATCTTCTAAATTCCCCACTTTTAAATGAATGTGTTTTATATACAAGGTTTTTGGATGATCTATGCTTTTTCTGGAAAGGGAGTAAGGAACAATTTTCGAACCTCTTTGTTTATTTAAACAACACTTCTAGTTTTTTAAAATTTACTAGTAATTTTGACATTCAAGAATTGAGATACCTAGATGTTTGTATTGAGAAGAAAGATGGATCTTTCACATCACGTATTCACAGAAAGGACACCTTCTCTAATTCTTACTTGCATTACACCAGTTGCCATCCCGCCCATCAGAAGAAAGGGGTAGTAAAAGGGCAACTGGTGAGGCTGAGTAGGATGACTTGGCAATGAAGTTTTCTTTGAAGAAAGCAATTTTTAAGGAATCTATTTATCAAGAGAGGGTATCCATTAGAACTTTTAACAAAGTGATGGATGAAGTAAATATCAAAAGAAGTGATTCTTTTGCCCTATTTTGGGCAAGGATGAGAACTTGGTTTTAGTTGAACAGCATGAACAAAAGAAGGGAGAGAATAGGTCAGGACTTATTACCACCTTTTGTCAACAATCAGCATTTTTAAGAAACATTTTCTCTAGGGAATGGAATAGCTTTTCCAAATTTTCTGATTTGGAACATATTTTTGACAATGATCCATCTTACATTTACCGTAAAGGTAAAAGTATTAAAAATATTTTGGAGGCAGGTCAGAAAACTAATTCTATTCACAACAGTAATAGATCAAAGAAAGGACTATACAAATGCGGAAAATGCAACTATTGTACACACTTAATTTGTGGAGACACACTTTATTTAAAAGCGAGAAACATGACTTTACATCTTAACACCTTCGCCAACTGTGACACTATAGGAATCATATATATAGCCATTTGTAAAAAATGTTCCTCCTTCTATGTGGGCAAGAGTGAGAGAAGGCTTAGGCAGAGAATATATGAGCACCTATATGATGTCAGGGTAAGAAATGAAAAGAACGCCCTTAGCAAGCATTCAACAAAATGTGAGACCCCTGGATACCAGTTTTTTATTTTGGAGGTTGTCCCCACTAACCCTAGAGGTGGAATGTGGGAAACACTTATTGAATACAAAGAATTGTATTGGCAACTCCTTCTTGATGCAAATAGGAAATTAGGGCTCAATGAAATGGTGTCGATAGCCCCAGTATTAAAACTGAGGGCTGCAAAACTCTAATTTTATATATATATTTTTAAATTGTATTACATATATTATCAGTACAAACAATGAATCTTTTAAATACTTTTAAAATTTTTAAAATGTTTTTAATATTCACTATTTTGTTAAGGAAAATGTTTTCTATTTTAAGATGTATTATTAATTCATACCACTAGATGGCTTTACTACCTTATTTATTTAAATACACCTTTTGTGAAAGACAGTATTTAAGTCATCAAGTTTATTAATTACAATTAAAGTATTTTTATCATGTTTTAATATACAACTTTTACATGATGAGTTTAGTTATTGTAGAAGTTTAAATCTTTGTATTTTAACTTTATGGCTTTATGCTTAAAAATTTTATGTATTCTTGCACTTTAAGCACTTTACAATACGATTGGTCAATGCAGTGATGACAGAATTCAAATGGTATATAAAAACACTAATTAAACAATATAGCCAGTATTACTGATGAAGTTGGGGACGAAAACGTTTGTTGGATACGTTATGGAGTGTATTTTCTTGTGATCAGCGTTTATCTGGAGTGTTGAAGTGTCTTTGTGGCTGCTTTTGGAATAAAAGCATTTATATACTTTCCAGGATCAGGATTTATTTGTGCTTGGTACAGTGGTTTTCTACTTTTACAACTAATACTTCTACTTGTGTTAACTTGCTACAGACCAATAATTATAAGGTGTTATATAATAACAGTGGTACTTTTTTATTTTAAATTATGTTTATTTCAATTTCTTAATTTCTTCTTAAAAATTGTTAATTCTGTTGTAATTATATATAGTTTTGGTACATTTGAGCAAAATGCTCAAATATCAACATTTGGTTGAAATGTTTTGGCCTATAGGAACAGATGGCTGACAGGTGGGCAAGATTAACAATTACTCAATCCCTGGAAATTGTGCGAGCTCAGAGTTAGTATACACAATTAGCAGAGAGTATGGCGGTGTAGGGGGGCTTGCCCTACATATGCATACATATATGAACTTGACTGATACACAAACATGAAAAAAGGGAAAATCCCTAAAAAAGGTACACACTTAGGGGCCATAGCAACAATGATTTACTCTAGAAAAGCATGATCAGTAAGTTCAGTGTTCGGGAGATGAATGCGGCAGGTCAAGTCCTCATTTGGTAGCCACTCGGTGAAATGTAGGGAAAACAAACAATTATGTTTATTATCAGCCTCCCCCCTACATGGTGCCTAACAAGCACTTCAAGATCATATTAGATGGCCTGCAATAAAAACACAGATGAGAGCCACAATATATAAACTTTACTTGTCTAAAGCCTTCTACACAATTTGACACAGCAAACATCTACTTCAAATGTCCTCACTAGGTCTTTCTAAACCCACCCTTATGTGTTTCAAGAGCTACCTGTCCAATAGGCATCAGTCAATAAAATGACCCTCCACACTCTCTCCTTATCTTCCAGTCACGACTGGTGTACCACAAGGCTCTGTCCTTGGTCCCCTCCTCTTTAACATTTTCACGAACACCCTCTATACATCCACACAACAGGTCACCCTAATACAATATACAGATGATTCCATTCTCATTTGCACATCTGACAATCTGATAACATGGTACATCTCCAAAAAATTACTCAAGAAGGTTTAACAGCCACTGCATTATGGCTTTGTAACTCACAACACTTGCTCAACCCAAAAAAGACCAAATTACTACTTTTTCCCTCAAATCCATCTCTCATAAAAAAATTAAGTCTTTTCTCTTGACAACATAACCATTGAAGTCACTTCTCATAGAAAATTATTAGGGGTGATAGTAGATGATAATCTTACATTCAACCTGCATATATACAAAAATGCATATTAAAAACTCATCAAAAATAGTGATGCTATTTACAGAGCCAAACACTTTCTCACAATGCAACTAAAACTACACTTAACAATACTTATCTTCTCCCCACACTCATATCAGTTTAAGGCTTTCTAGTGCTTTCCAGTAGGTTAGTTACAGGAAAGATGGGAAACAAGTGCAGATGTGGTCTTTTAAACCAGAAAGTTGAAAGAGATGGACAACTTCCCGAATGATCGATAAACTACAATTCCTGGGCCAAGAACCACTCCTCTTGTGGTAGGCAGGCTACCTAGTACTTACCACTCCCACTGATAAGCTAGAAGGCTATACTCCAACACAAAGGCTTGGGGGGCTCAGAAGCCTACAAACAGCCCTGGATACAGCAAATCTGTATCTGGACTAGACTAGTTACGGGAAAGGTGGGGATCAAGCGCAAACATGGGCTTTAGAACCAGAAAGTTGAGAGAGATGGAAAAAACTGCCCAAAAGGCCAATAAACTACAATTTCTGGGCCAGAACCACTCTTCTTGTGGTAGATAGGCTACCTAGTGCTTACCACTCCCACTGATAAGCTAGAAGGCTTCCCTCCAACACAAAAAGGCTTGCAGGGCTCAGAAGCTTACCAACAGTCCTGGATACAGCAACTCTGTATCTGGACTAGGCTAGTAACAGGAAAGGTGGCAAACAGCCCAAGTGCGGCTTTTAAACCAGAAAGTTGAAAGAGATGGGGAAAAACTGCCCAAACGGACAGTAGCTACAATGTCTTGGCCAGGAACCACTCCTCTTGTGGAAGATAGGCTACCTGATGCTTACCACTCCCACTGATAAGCTAGAAGGCTTCCCTCCAACACAGAAAGGCTTGGGGGCTCAGAAGCTTACAAAGAGTCCTGGATACAGCAAATATGTACCTGGACTAGACTAGTTACAGGAAAGGTGGGGAACAAGCACAAAACACAGGCTTTTAAGCCAGCAAGTTGAAAGAGATGGAAAACTGCCTAAGCAGCCAATAAACTACAATTTATGGGCCAAAACCCACTCTTCCCGTGGAGATAGGCTACCTGATGCTTACCACTCCCACTGATAAGCTAGAAGGCTTCCCTCCAACACAGAAATACTTGGGGGGGGCCAGAAGCTTACAAAGAGTCCTGGATACAGCAAATCTGTACCTGGACTAGACTAGTAACAGGAAAGGCAGGAAACAAGCACAAACACAGGCTTTTGAATCAGAAGGTTGAAAGATGGAAGAGCTTCCCAACCGGCCAATAAACTATAATTTCTGGGCCACAAACCTCTCCTCCTGTGGTAGATAGGCTATCTAGTGCTTACCAAACAGCCCAAGTGCGGCTTTTAAACCAGAAAGTTGAAAGAGATGGGGAAAAACTGCCCAAACGGACAGTAGCTACAATGTCTTGGCCAGGAACCACTCCTCTTGTGGAAGATAGGCTACCTGATGCTTACCACTCCCACTGATAAGCTAGAAGGCTTCCCTCCAACACAGAAAGGCTTGGGGGGCTCAGGAGCATACAAACAGTCCTGGATACAGCAAGTCTGTATCTGGACTAGACAAGTTACAGGAAAGGCAGGAAACAAGCTAGGAATTTTTTTTTTTTTTTACAGGAAAGCAGCTAAAACAGCAGTAAAGACAATTCAAATGTAGTGCAGGCTAGCACACATGTATCAATACTACGGCAAATACAATTTAATTAAATGCAATTAAATTAACAAATGACTAAAAAACAACTGCAGAAGGCATTAAATTAGAAGGCTACTAACAAGCAGTAATAAGTGCAGAGTAAGTAACAGCACGCAGAACAGCAATTAAGATAGTTACAGTAAGAGCAGCTGAATATATATATATATATATATATATATATATATATATATATATATATTTATTATTTTTTTTTTTTTTGAGGGAGGGAACACAGCAGGTTTAAGAGGCTACAGGGGTTGTCCTTCTCAAATGCTCTCTTTGTACACAGTAGGAGTGCCTGAAATCAGAATATGATCTCACTGCACTCAATTGAGTGAGCAAATGAGATAGGCCCAGAAGGAGTATCCAGATACAAACTTACAAGAGGGGTGGGGCAGTTTCAAAACCACCAAGATTAACACCAACACAAGAACAGGGAGGGTGGGTGGCAGAAACACAGTGGAGACAACAAAAGACAGAAATAATACAGCACACTATAAATAATGGGCAAGTGTATAAATACAGCACAATGCAAATTAAGTTTCAAAAAGTGTACTTATCAGTTTGAAATAGATTCCAATTCTACAGCTCAAAGCAAATCTATCAGCTTTCCAGCAGTTTACAGAAAGTTAGGCGTTCAATTCCTTACAGGATTATTTTTGCCACCTGGACTGTCGCAGTGACTGGCCTTGCAAAAGCAAGACTTTGAACCACTTAAGTGTGAAAGCTATGGGTTCAATTCCCTTAAGTACTATTTTGAATAGTTTTGCCATCTATTTACATATGTGCTACATTTCCTTGATATACGTGTTTTATCACCACTTGTATTCTGACTGCTGCAGTAGCGCCTCTTCCTAGTGCACTATTTTGGTAAATTTGAGTGTGAAAGCCAAGAGTTCAATTCCCTAGTGGACCGGGGTTTTTTTTGCCATCCATCTGCACATCTCCATTTTATGACCTGTACACTCTGACTGCTGCAATGACTATACTGGCATATGGAGCATCCACTGAACTGCTGGACTGAGTCCTGTCAGGGTAACATATTTACATTTTTAATGATATAGCACAGGTCCGTCGCTGATACTGATGTTGGCAGGGCTAGTGCAAGTCAGGTTGGTAACACCTCATTACTTCATTGCATCCCAACTCTAATGTGCATATTTCACATTATTCAAAACTGCCATACTGTTATAGGACCTTCTGTGGTCTACTCTTCCAAGAATTACTATGTTCCACAACGCTATTAGCATTTTATGTTGTCCATCTCTATGGATTCTGTTAATATAGTCTAACCTGTTCTCCACCATCAGCCATCAGTAGTACTGTCCTTTCCATTGCACATTTCTCTACGGGCCTACTTCAAATGATCAAAGTTGCAAAGCATCGAACCACACATTATCGAGGACGAGATGATCAATGTTCTACAACATCGAACATTAAAGTAAAATAAATTTAAAAAGATAAAGAGTCTTCTTGTAAGTTTTTGCAGGGGGATGGCAAACCCCCTGAACCCCACATTCCCCGCTACTTAAATATACCAATTCCGAGATGGCACTACAGTGAAGAGCATGGTAAATTTCCCGTTCTGTGCTCTACAGTACCGTTCTCTTCACTGTAGTGAGATCTCAGAGTTGGTATATTTAAGTAGCAGGGGGTGTGGGGGATGCAGGGGGGCTTGCCCCTCTGCAGAAATGTGAAGTTTTCACTTTTAGTTTTCTTGGGGGGTTCGATATTGCAGAACTTCGATCTTCTGGTCTTCAATGAACAGAGGTTCGATGTTCTGCAATTTCGATACTCTGAAGGGGACCCTTCTCTACCTCTGCATATATATATATATATATATATATATATATATATAGACAGATATTTGTTGTCATTGATTAAATCAGCATTATACAACTGTGCATGCACTCTCATATCCACTGCTGTAGTGCTCGTGCACTGATGTTGTTTACCTTAGTTGCTTGTATTTCCATGTGGCTGTGGGGTGGTTTACCATGATCAAGTTGCAGGAGTGATGAGGGGCTGCTTGTCATGCACACTGTCCTGGCAGTATGCATCTCTGGTTAGTGTTGCTGTCCACTGTGCATGCACTGTAATAGTGTAGACCTGCCACAATCATAGACACAGCATTTATGAATCCCTGGGAGAGAGGGGACAGCAACTTGAACTTTATTAACTAGGTAAATGACCTGGTCCTGGCAATATTTTCAGATATGAATTGGATTCATTTGCACAATCACAATCCATGTAAGTATATCACAGTTTTAAGTAGAAATTATGAAATCATTTTGAGCATAAAATTTAAAGAAGTACAATTATGAATTAAATCATCTAAGTATACAATCTGACAGAGAAATATATATTACATTTTTTTTACATCAGTAGGTAAGACATCAGTTCTGTATGCCATTTTTACATAGCATTATATTGCTTTAATATTTGTATTTAGTTTATATAGTTAAGTTATAAATAGTTTGCTCACTAATAAAATACAAATTAAAAAAAAGCCGAATGTTATGTTTACTGCTGTTAGTATGGAGAGAGATAACAGTAGAGAAATGCAAAGGGGCCAGATTCAATAAAGCCTACACTAAGTGTACACTGAGTATACACAAAATGTATTTAATAAAATTCTTATCACATTTTTTTGTGCTTTCTTGTCACTCAGAAAGAGTTCACTAAATGTACATGTTGTCTACACTTTGTGGTAACCTTTATGAATCTCTGTCAATATTTAAAGCTGTAAGAATATCAGTAGGAAAACTAAAAATTAGGAGGAGGAAGGTGTGAGTTATGTCTGTGTTGTCTTTTCATTCAGAACAGAGTACACTTAGTGTAGGCATTATTGAATCCTGAGGATTGTTTAAGATTTTCTATTTACATATTTACAAAAGATAGTTTTATGTGTTCTGCCTATTTTTAGGTAGGCTAGGAAATAGCAACTAAAACCAGAGAGTGCAAATGTAGGTGTTCTGGTTCCTCTCTGTGAAGCAGGTAGATATGTAGGAATCAATATATTGAAAATATATATAGTTATATAGGCCAAGAATTACCTCAGGAAAATCATACATCCTTATATTAATAAGTACATGCAAAGTACATGATTTTCAATGCCCAAATATATGAACACATTGATTCAAACATAGAAAACTTTTGCTCTCTCTCTCTCTCTCTCATGGACAGATCCTCTCTATTTGACCTAAAAGTCTTTGTCACAAAAGCAACTGATAATGGTCATTCTGTTCACATTGCCTATCATGACATTGCCAAAGTATTTAAAATAACCCTTGGTGCAGGGGTTATTGATACTCTTACTAAATTTAATGTAAATCCCTAATTTTGCTCATTGGAAGGCAGATTGGTTGACTGACAAACTATGCAGCGAAAGCTGCAGGAGCATCCTGTAAATGTATAAATGCTACATGCGGTGTTCTGCGGGCCTCAGTACTGGGCCCTACTTTTTTTACTATCTACTTCTTTGATAGCCAATCCAACAGTCCACACTTGTATTTATTTTAAGTTTGTTGATAACTGCAAACTGGATGCAAATGTCAGCTGACCTTCTGGCACGCATCTACTTCAAGAAAATTTTGACTATGACATCTCTAGGCATGCTAACAACAATCTTTTATTTATTTATTTATGTGCCATTAGTTTACTGGGAAAGTCTGACTGGACAAAAAAAAGACCCTTTTCAGTGGAGGCCTGGGGAGGAAAATTCAACGTTACCAAATTTAAAGACAGAATAAACAAAAACATAAGGTACATATATGTAACAATTATAGTTATAGTAAAACTTGTAAGAGGAAGGAAATATAATACAGTAAAACAGTTACAGTAAGACATATGAGAAGCAGGTAATACAGTACATTATTTAAGGTACAAAACGTATTATAGTACAGTCTTAACTATGTAGTAAATACTATGAATTGTAGTGTGATTCTATATGGTAAACAAAATTTTCCTATCTCCTGTCACACAAATGACATATCACTCTAAATCAAAGCGGCCATCAGGGACTTGGACACATATTTTAACAACTCACTGTCATTTGACAGTCTTGTCACCACAACAGTTCAGAAATCCTTCTACCTGCCCCAACTAATTCCTGAGGGTATCCCTGCTAGAACTAACGAAGTCTTACTTCCCTGTACTTAACCCTCATAAAGTCCATCATCAAATATAATGCTCCTTTCAGCATTTATATTTCTAAGAATATTGGTCAAATTGAAAGACCTCAAAGATTCTTAGCTGAAAAGATCACTGGTCTCAGGTTCCTTCATTACTCAGATAGAAGACTGAATAAAAAGAGAAATTACCAGGCTATCAGCTCAGTGTTTCAGTTTGCCTTTCTTATTGAGCTATGAAAGACCCTGCCATTTTGACCTACAAAACCTCTACAGAACCAGTGGCTCTTCAAACAGTACATCAATAATCACAATGTACATCAACTAATAAATTAAACTCATTGGTGGGATAGTTACCTAACCAAATGCATTACATGCCTACAAAGCAAGTTCCCCTCTTTGTTAAATAATGTAGTACTTTTTCTGCTTATAAAGTTAATCTTGAAAATTGCATGACTTCTTATAAATTTCAAATGGATCAGGTTGCGTAGCCCTTATAGATAAAAGGGGTGAACACAACTGAATTTCATTGCAGTTCAAGGAGCTCATTTGGCTAGGCTCTTAATGGTCTTAGTGAGTGGTTGCCTTGTACCAGCCAATAATCCTATGAATTTATTAGCTACCCAAAGGAATTAGTTTTCATCAGCTCAGGTCATAAACCTTCCTTATAAACTGTAACATCATTACAATATAATAGTATATATTTATATACATAAACTTAAAACTCAGTAAGAAGCTGAGAACCCTCATAAAATCCTCAAAAGCTAGTTATGAAAATAAAATTGCCAAAGATTCCAAAGACAACTACAAGGCATTCTAGAGTTATGTCAAGAATCTAAATGGCAATGCTCAAATCTGCTCTGAGCTACAACAGAATGGCCTTAAATATACTGATCCCAAGGATATTGCCAATACCCTGGCAGATCGATTTAGTGCCAACTTCACCCCCCTCTCACCCCCTAAAGGGCCCATCTCAATACCAAAAGATTGCCAAATTCCGATAATCACGGCCACACAGATAGAAACCGCACTCTCCAAAGCAAAGAATACAGCATCCATGGGACCAGATGACATCCCAGGCTGTGTACTACATGAACTACAAAATGAACTGGCACCTCACCTAAGTGTCATGTTTAATCATAGCCTCACCTCAGGCTTCATGCCCACTGAGTGGCGCACAGCTACAGTTATCCCACTCCACAAGGGAGGATCCACCTTGGATCCTGGAAACTACCATCCCATCTGTCTGACAAGCCTGATCTGCAAGGGCATGGAACGCATTATCATGGAACTTATAAACAAAGACATTGGCAACCTTCAAACACTGGACTCCACCCAGTTTGGCTTTGTGAAGAGCCGATCTTGTCTCCTGAATCTGATAGACTTCTTCGAATCAGTCTCCAGAGCTGTGGACGAGGGTAAGGTGGTCCACACAGCCTATCTGGACCTCACCAAGGCCTTTGACACCATCCCCCACTCTGGAATCATAGATAAACTTACTAAGCTGGGCATAAATCCCTACGTCAGTCGATGGATTGCCAACTGGCTTACTGACAGAACCCAGACTGTAAAAGTAGCCGACTCCAAATCCAGCTCCAGACAAGTGACAAGTGGAGTACCTCAGGGTTCAGTCCTGGAACCACACTTGTTTGGCATCTACTTCTCTGAAGTACAGGCCAACACTAAGGGACTCTGGCTAACAAAATTTGCAGATGACTGAAAACTGGGAGCCATTATTGAATCCCCAAATGATGTGGATATTCTACAAAAAGGCCTTACAGAAACAGATGCCTGGTACCAGAGCCATGGGCTCAAGCTTAATGCCAAGAAATGTATAGTTATCCCATTGGAAAAAAACATGTACCCATGAATTAACACATAGGTGGCAGGACACTAAACATCGAAAGTGTGATGAGAGACTTAGGGACACAGGTGGACAGTGGTCTCACTTTCGATAACCACATCACCACAACAGTCAGGAAATCCTACTATGTGGCACACCTCATCACTAAGGGCTTTTCATCCAGAAAAAAGGAGGTCATTGTCCCACTGTACTCATCCCTCATTAGACCCATTATAGAGTATAATGCCCCATTTGGTATGTACCTCACAAGACATCTGCAACAGCTGGAAAGGCCACAGAAATACCTCACTAAAAGAATCACAGGCCTAAAGCAGATGCCATATGCTGACCGTCTAAAAAAACTCCAGCTATACTCTGTGGCATATCGTCTACTCAGAGGCGATCTCTGCTTAACATACAAGGCCATGTCACACCCTGAGCTGTTGGACATGCTCCACTTAAAGAAATCCCAATCCCTCAGAGCCACACGCTCCAAGGATCTAAACCTTGTCATCACAATGAACAAAACATGCAGGAGGGATAGGTTCCTGATCCACAGACTCCCCATACTCTGGAATAGACTGCCCATGCATGTCAAGCAGAATGCCTCATTGGCCCTCTTCAAAAGGAACCTTGATGATTGGATGGGAGATAGGAAATTCACCCCGGGGATCATGTCAGTTGCCCTGCTAGACAGGGGTCCAGAGAAGTAAATATTGTGGGAAGAAATATCCAGGGAATTGGGAATTGTTATGGCTAGGCTTGCATAGGCCCTCGGGCCGATAGCCTAGTACCAACCTACGAACCTATGAAATGGCTGTTGTGTAATAACTGCACATTTATATGGAGAAGGAAACTTGGACTTCAATCCCCTAAGTGTGTGGTTATCAGTAACAGTCAGTCTCTTCTCATTTTTTAATGTTTATTCATGAAATTCAAAATAAAAATACATTATCAAAATACTGTTTCTGTAACAGCCTGGGCAATATTTTTATTATCTTAAACTACTTGCACCCCCAAAATCAGTACAATTATGAGGTCCGCAAGCAAGAACAGATAGTCATACCAGGTCCCCATCATTGTAAAAAAAAAAAAGAAAAAGCCTTTGTTTGAAGTAATCTACTATTGTATTCCTGAAGGTATTTTGCAGACAGACAGCGAGCTAGAGTAGAATGCACACATTCTCAAAAATCAAGCAATAAAAATATAAAGCTATCCTTCTTTGAGCTTTCAGTTGTCTGGTTTATTCAAAGAAACAAGCATTTTTGTCTATCAGACTTCACCAGATACAATGTTTCTTCCTTAGTCTTCTTGACAATCCTGTATATATATATATATATATATTTTTCTTGAATGCATCAAGTAGATTGTCAGTTTATTAACTGGTTGCTAGCCAGCACCATTGCGTGCGAGGACAAACACCTAACTACAGTGCAGGTGACCTAGGTTTGATTAGTAGTTAGGATAAGGAAGGATGGATATGTCCATTCTGGAAGAGGAGGAGGGAGTGGCATGTGCATGGAGCACACAAAGTGATTGGATTTCCCTAAAGGGAAACAGTCATGAACTGCTTCCTGTGGGTGGGCAGGGTGGCTTGCTGACATCAGCTTGGGTGGCTTGCTTGTACCGAACCACAAAAGGAGGGGGAGTATCAATATTCGTCAAAGATACCCACACCTCCAGGTTGGTGGCACAGCACGAAGCATCAGAGACTATCCATGTGCAACTAACAGTGGGTAAAACTGCCTTCCAGTTTATAGCCTGCTACAGACCACCCTCCCAAACCAGGAACCCCACTCGGCCTTCCTGAGAACACTGGAAAATATGAAGGTCTCTCCAAACACCATTATATTGGGCGACTTCAACTACCCAAACATAGACTGGGAGCATTACTCTAGCTCCAACACCCTAGCCCAAAGGTTCCTAGAATTTATAAACTCAAATGCTATGGAACAACTTGTTACCACTCCCACAAGAGGGGAAAACATACTGGACCTGATCATCACCAACATGGGGAATCTGTGCTCCAGACCAGAAGTGTATCCCTCACTGTTAAGATCAGACCATAAACTAATCTTACTGGATATTCGCATCCCGACCCCACCCCCTACCCAGAAAACCACAGTGAAAAACCTCTCTAAAGCAAATTTCACACTCCTCAAAACTGAGGTGGAATCCTTCAAAGCCCCCGGGCCTGTGGAAAATACAGCCCAGACTGCAGAATCCTTTATAAACGCATTCTATGAACACCTTCAGGAATGCATGGATCATGCAATCCCAAATAAAACCAAGGCCCAATCCTCCAAAGGCAGACGTCCTGTCTGGTGGACCCCAGCCATAAACAAACTATACAATAGAAGGAGGAAGGTACTACATGATAGAGCAAAATCCCAAAAAGGGAAGGCATCGGTGATCAGTATTAGCAAAAAACTACGGGCACTCATAAAATCATCTAAGGCCAGCTTACAGAGAAAAATTGCACAGGACACTAAGGATAATCACAAGGCTTTCTTTAGTTATGTTAGGAACCTGGGTGGGAATTCCCAGATATGCTCAGAATTAGTCCAAAATGACAAAAAATACACCAAACCCACAGACATTGCCAACATCCTAACTGACAGGTTCAGTGCAAACTTCCCCCCCCCTCCACACCAAAAGGGCAAATATCTATCCCAGCATAGTGCTGCCCCCCTGACATCTCAGATGCTCAGGTAAGAGCCGCCCTCTCCAAAGCAAAAAACACAGCATCAATGGGACCATACGGTGTCCCGGGCTGCGTCCTACATGAACTCCAACAAGAGCTAAACCCAAACATAAATCTACTGTTCAATCTCAGCCTTACTACAGGATATGTACCCAAAAAGTGGCGTACAGCAACAGTGGTCCCTCTCCACAAAGGTGGTGCCTCAATGGATCCTGGAAACTATCGCCCCATAAGCCTGACTAGCTTGGTCTGCAAAGCTATGGAAAGGATCATCATGGACCTCATAAATAAAGATATTGGGGACCTACAGACACTCAATCCTACCCAGTTCGGCTTTGTTAAGGGCAGATCCTGCCTCTCAAACCTGGTTGATTTCTTTGAAACAGTCACCAAGGCCATTGACGAGGGGAAGGTGGTCCACACAGCCTACCTGGACCTCGCAAAGCCTTCGATACAATACCCCACTCGGGCATTATAGATAAGCTCACCAGCTTAAATATAAACCCCTATGTCACTAGATGGGTTGCAAACTTGCTCAAGGACAGAAACCACATGGTTAGAATGGCTGAAGCCATGTCAGACTCCAAACAGTTACAAGTGGCATCCCACAAGGCTCAGTCCTGGGACCTCTCTTGTTTGGTATATATTTCTCGGAGGTACAGGCCAACACGGAAGGACTGTGGCTGACCATGTTCGCAGATGACTGCAAACTGGGCGCCATAATTGACTCTCCAGCCAACGCAAGCATCCTCCAAAAGGGCCTCATAGAAACAGACAACTGGTGCCAGAGCCATGGCCTCAAGCTAAATGCCAAAAAGTGTATAGTCTTCCCCTTTGGCAAAAACAAAGTGCCCACAAATTACCACATAGGTGGTAATCCATTAAGTACGGAAGAAGTAATTAGGGACCTGGGGACCCAAGTTGATAGCAATCTCTCATTTGACAACCACGTGGCCAAAGTGGTTAGAAAAACATTTTATATAGCCCACCTAATCATGAAGGGATTCACATCTAGATCAGGGGGTCATCGTGCCTCTTTACTCATCCCTCATCAGGCCCATAATTGAGTACAATGCCCCTTTTGGGATGTACCTTACCAGACACCTGCAGCAACTGGAAAGACCCCAAAAGTACCTCACCAAGAGGATCAAAGGGTTCAAACAGATGCCATATGCTGCCCGGTTAAAGAAACTCCAGCTCTACTCAGTGGCATACCGCCTGCTCAGAGGCGATCTGTGCCTGACATATAAAGCCATGTCCAACCCGGAATTAATGGACATGCTGCACCTCAGAAAATCCAAATCCCACCGAGCTATGCGCTCGAGAGACTTGAACCTCAGCACTGAAATAAATAGGACATGCTGGAGGGACAGATTCATAACCCAGAGGCTCCCTTCACTCTGGAATAAAATCCCAGTCCAGGTTAGGCAGAGTCTCTCATTGACTCTCTTCAAGAGGAATCTTGCTGAGTGGATGGGAGATCATAGGTTTACCCTGGGTATCACTTCTGTGTCACTGTTAGACAGAGGCACAGTATACTAACCTCGAAAAAGGGCATAGCAAAATTAATTTAAAATGGGTGGCGAAAGCCAAACACACTCTGGCTAGGCTTATAAATGCCCTAGGGCAGATAGCCTAGTATGAACCTATGAACCTATCAGCTGCTTGCAGAACTGAGAAGTGGATTGGTGCAGTTCACCTACAGCATGACCCATCTCTGGGGAGTTACTGGGGCACATGTGGAGTAAAAGGGAAAAAGGTAGGAAAACACTCCCAGCAATGGTATGATGGGGACCTGGGATGCCTTCATCTTCTTGACAGCCCTGACCTTTATCAGAGGAAATCTGGGAGAGGCCAGCAGGGGTAGGTAGGCACAGTGTTCAAGAAGAAGTACTGGGGTTGCTTAATGATCAGCACTAGGAGACAAAAAGAGACTCCTCCCCTAAAAAATTATTCTTCAATTAGTGTTGCAATTCTTTGTGTGTACCAACATCATAAACCCATATCTTTACTGAATGCACAGTTGACACCATACAGATATTGTATATATGAATTTGCCCAGCTTTTGCTTACTTATGCCACATGTACCTGAACTGGCACTGTCACACCACTCTAATTCTACTCCTATGTGTATACACATGTATAAATCAGTGCAAATTATAGTTGTACTATATCATTTTTTGTTATTGCATCCATTTTGTATGTCTAGAGCTTTTTGTAGCATTGTCGCCTCACAGCAAGATGTTGTCCTGTTCGATTCTCAGCTAGAGCGTCTTCTGTGTGGAGGCATACGTGAATGGGCATGCCTTCGTTGAAGGTTGTGCATCAGGGCTGGTAACTCCGCACGTAAAAATCCACTACCAAACATTAGCGGACCGGAGTTCCGCTGTGGCGACCCCTAACCGGGATAAGCCGAAAGACACAACAAGAGCTTTTCCCAGCAGGCATCCATTGTGGAATCTCTTTCCCCATTTAGGCCTATCAGTTACTAAACAAACACACATAAATAAAGGCTCCTTTTGACCACAATTAGTGGTGGGATGACCCTATTGGTCTTACCCTGTTGTTCTCTTGTGTATCGATTTTCAGCCTACTAGGCCTACTAGACAAACATGTCCTTTTATAGGGGCAACCCTAAAGTGCTGTCTAATTAAGTGACTTGCTGTGAGTTGTACAGTCTATAGATGGAAGCCGAGGAATTCAGCATCAAAACTTCAACATGAATGTAGTAGTTTGTAGCTCAAGCCTTGTGTGCAAAACTGCCAAGCAGGTATAACAGACTAAACTACATTTTTTACTTGCTATATTTCTGTAGTTTTTCCTTTTTCCAAAGAGTACAACTCAAAATCATCCCCTGTTGAGATGCCTGCTAATTTAGCAACTAAATAAATAAATAGTGAAGGGGAATTTTGGGACCTAGAATGGGACAAATTTGTGTGTGTGTGTGTGTGTGTGTGTGTGTGTGTGTGTGTGTGTGTGTGTGTGTGTGTGTGTGTGTGTGTGTGTGCGTGTGTGTGTGCGTGTGTGTGTGCGTGTGTGTGTGCAAGAGGGGTATGGCACTGTATATACTGGATATTAGTGTAAATCCTGAATGCTGCAATGTTTACTACAACCTTAAAATTTGAATAAAATATAAACTTATGTCCAAAGTGAATGCAGATATGTGCATGGGTAACACAAAAATACACACTATCTGCTAACTATGCCTGTCATGAATAATAGGTCAAAAATGTATGGAGTAGTGAAGTCTAAAACTGGGTATGAAAGAGAAGTCCCTGGAAGTGTTACATATAACTGTCAAGAAATGTATGTATACAGGGTCCATCCACTGAAGAAAAAAAATGATATAGTCAGATTAAAACACATCCAAGTTCAAAAAGGGAAAAATGCTGGCAGTTATTTTGGATACTCAGCAATTGTAAATACCAGTATCTCAGCTCAGAATCAAAATGTAATGTAGTGAGACAATTATCAGGGAACCGTGAAATGCAGCACAAAGGATCCACTCTTCCTCATCAGAGGACAGTTCAACAGGATATAGTCATCAAGCTATAAAGAGTAAACAATAACAAAAGTAGCCATCATACAAAGTATAAGTTTACACTGAACGTGATGTATATGTTGTGATATAAAATTGAGCTAATTTAATTATTTATAAGATGCCTGTCCATGGGAACTGAAACTTTCACATGATATGTTTAATTATATCTTAACTAAAGAAAGATGTAAGCGTAATGGCTGTAAAAAGGATCACATTACATGCATAAAGATATGGCAGACAGCATGCCCACATGCATAAAGATATAGCAGCTGTTTCCAGTGAAAATATGCAGGTCTTCCCACTAACAGACTACTGTAGCAGCAGTTTGCCTGTGACCCTTTCACACAGCTGACATATCTGTGCATTGACTCCAGAGAATGGATCCACAGATGGTACTGAACCGGAAGGCCCAACCCTTGTTGAGGACCTCACAGCTGTACGCTCTTTGCTACTACATTCATATGGTAATGAGTACAAATTGATGAAGACATCCTGGGCATCACCCCACCCCCATTCTAGTCTGCCACCCACCAACAATCATTTATCAGCTCTATGATGACTGTCACCAGACCTAATTAATTAAATAATTGTTCCTTTGAGTCGAGTGGCAGGATGGGTTAGTAGTAACATGCGTTGCTTAATCAGATCAGGACTGTGCTTAACAAACCTTGATAAAGTGACAGGACACTATTTACAGATGTAAAATACTCTTTTCATTTGGAGATTCACTCAGACTGTTCACAGCCATTTGTGTATTGGTTGTGAGTAAAAAAATAAATGACTTGTGATCAGCCCACTGTTTTGGTAAAAAAATAAAATAGTTAAAATGTAAATAAATAAATATAAATGTATAGTTGTACTTTCTCTGTACTCACTGACCTATTTCCTGTGTGAATCACACGTTTGAGGGAGTCATGAAGCTTCAAAATGATTGCCTGTTATCCATTTCTTTAATAACTTAATGGTCAAAACAAGTAACAAGTAACTTGGTAATCTGGAGTGTCTGGGTTCAAGTCCTAATTAGGGTTACCACCTGTCCCTCTTTGCGAGGGACAGTCTCACTTTGGACAGTTGTGTCCTGCGAAAAAAACTAAAATATGGCAAATGTCCTGAGATTTTAAGACAAAATATATTTCTTAAATTTTCTTTAATAGTTGCACAAAACTGTTATTTTGTATATGAAACACATAAATATTATATCAAATAGCAAAGCAACTCAAATGCTATAAAAATAAGCTTTTATTTTGGCAAAAAAGTGAAGTTCTGACCTTTGCACTGGTCGTGGGTATGTTTTGTCCTGCAAAATCTCACATTTCTACAAAAAATGTCCCACTTTGAGCATTTGAAAAGGTGGCAACCCTAGTCCTAATTGCTGTATGTGCTTATTCAATGCTATGGTGTGCTCTTAGGCTAAGACCAGGGCCTATGCCTCTGAATTATGCAGCAGTTTATTTGAGTCTTGATTAAAAGTGTTGGTTGATGCACTTTCCTCTATGCCTGATTACTTGTGTATTGTGTTTAGGTTAAGAATGTGTTCCTGCACTTAATTCTGTCTGAGCTCTGTAGTGCGCCCTGATTGCTGGTTTAAAAAAAAAGAAGAAAAGAAATAGAAATGTATGGGTACTACATCACTTATTTGGTAAACTTTAAAATGTAAATAAATATAGATATATAGCTGCACTAACTCCGCCCATATTGGGCTGTCAAATATATAAAAACTATGTATGTATTATGGGTAACTTTCATACGTTTAAACATTCATTTGTCTGAATGATGAAAAGACCAATAAAAGGGATCAAAAAAGTAAGGTCGCAAATTGCCAAACCTTTCCTGTGTGAGATCAGGATACTGCAGATTGGGAATTTGCTCTTTCCCCACTGTAGTATAATATAGCAGTTGGCATATATAAGTAATGTGGGGGCAGAGGGCTGTTTTTTTTTTTTGCGTTTTCAAGTACTTGAGTTTCAAACAATTATGTTCATTCACTTTGTACTCAATGTTTTTTTTCTTTTGAGGACCAGCAGTAGAATCATATAGCGAGATAGATATATAGAAAGATATACTAATTGATAGACAGATTGACAGATATATAGATATGGGTCTGTGATGACATAGGTGATCACTGCCTGGTCAAGTGACATACAGTCACAAGTATGAAAATTGGGGATAAGAGAATAAAACCCTGGTCAACAGGCAAAAGTTTATTAGCAGCTAATAGCCTTAATATTTTGTTTAAAAACTGAACTGATAAATATATACATATACCAAAACTCAAATGTTAGATCTGCAGAAACAGAAAATGATGAACAATTTAACTGACTGCACAAATAGTTGAAAACAGTAAATAACATAAAAACAGTATTTTTTGCAAAGGGGCTTGCCTCCCTATACACCGTATGAGTTCGGGGGGGGGGGTCAATACCTCCTGTTACCTATATATACCAAATGCAAGATCGTACAATTGTGTGTGTGCGTGTGCATGCATGCATTTCCTGTTTCCCTATGATTTTGTCAAATGATTAAATTATCATTGCTCTATGATTACTTCCTTTTGCTATTAAGAAAGGTGACCTTCCGTTTTTTTTTTAATTTTCCCTTTTCTTTAGTTGTGCTACTTCAGCAGTTGTATGTTTAGAGACTGGGAAAAAAGTGTTGTCTCACGTGTGATGTTTTGCATTGTGAGTTTTTGTACTCGCAATATTTTAAATACATGTGCGTGCATATGTGTTTTTGTTTGTAATGGTTTGGAATGCAGTTTCCCTTGCAGTTAATAATTATAAATATCTATATGCACATGCTCGCACACACACACACACACACACACACACACACACACACACACACACACACACGCACACACACATTCCTTCTGTTTGGTCGAGTGTTCAGAATATTGAATATCTATAATGCCAGCACAAGAGTTTGAATAGTCATTAACATCACAAAATGCTGGCATTACTTAGTGAAGGCCCCTGTATAATGAGAATTTGCCCTTTCCCTTCTGTTGTGTGATCTTATAATTGGTATATATAAATAGCATGAGTTGTGCAGGGTGCAGTGGGCTTTCTCCACCAGCAAAAAAAGAAAAATGTTTTGACTTTCCACCTTTTTAGATCAATCAGTGTAGGTTCGATATTGTGCTTTTTTGATTACAGGTAGTACACGTGTGTATAAATATATATATATATATATATATATATATATATAGATATATATATATATATATATATATATATATATATATATGTATATATATATATATATATATATATATATATATATATATATATACGCATGCATAGACAGACAGATCAAATGTGATATATAGCTGTGCATGATATCTGCTTCTTAAATCACACTGTAATAAGTTATTCTGTAAAATAAATGTTATACATGTATTGATATTAGGGTGTCCGCAGGGAAAACAAAAATTCATGGCAGTGCTTAACACTAACTGCCTGTAATGACTGATTTGCCCATCACTAATGATACCTTCTTACAGTACTTGCAAAATTAAACCTGTAAGGATTTGCTCTGTCCAATGGTATGTAATCTACTGAAAAGTG
The DNA here is from genome assembly GCF_019279795.1 of Protopterus annectens. Classification (NCBI taxonomy): domain Eukaryota; kingdom Metazoa; phylum Chordata; order Ceratodontiformes; family Protopteridae; genus Protopterus; species Protopterus annectens. The sequence continues at coordinate 1,905,948,493 of NC_056737.1, forward strand.
CATTGCATATCTATCATGGAAAGAACAGCCCTAAGCCTGGTGATTCCCTTTATAATCTCAGCAGTTAGATTACTTTCCAACAGCTAGGTAGAAGCTAGTACAAAAATAATTTTCCTGTACCCTATGATCCACGCATGATACCCACGGTCTGCTAATTCTTAGAGGACCAGTGTTATGACAGGAAGAGCGGGATTCTCATTTCTAATACATAATGCATCTCACTGTTCTCCAAAAACAAGTCGGTATAAGAACTAGTTAAGATTAGATTCAGGCTTGAGCACGTCATGATGTTAACAATTAAAAATGTTAATTTAACCTGATTTTATATTATTGTAACTCCTTGCCAGTGCATATTCTCTTCACCATGAGCTCTGAAATATTCTATCAAATAAGTGTACATTGTGCTTAGGTCACTTTCACCCTGTAGACATCAATTTCATCTTTTTTCTTTGCTGATGTTGTGTAATCATATGCCTGTCCTGAAGTGTATCAAAGTAGGTAAACTAACGTAGGTCCATAAAATTTAATTTGCAAAAGAGCTTCCACTGGCTTCATTTATTTCTTGCTTGTGTCACATATTAGTTGCTAAATCTTTACTGATAGTAACTATGCACAGATTATTTCACAAAGTAGTGTCTTCATTCGCATGCTTCGTTTTCTCTCCAATTCGGATCCCAATTAAAAGAATCTGTTAGGCTAGTCCACTCACCTGGATACCTAAACCTTGCAAAAATACGTATTTGCAGAATTTGTGCATTGTACCATGCAGGTGGGGTCTAGGAATTTGAGTTATACCTGCACAAAGTGGTATCACCTTGATTGAAAACTGCCAATAAGGTAATGAAATATAGCAAGATAGCATAACTTCATTTAAGCAGTAATATGATTCACTGATTTATGAATGCAACTGTAAAATAAAGTCAATGCAAAGACTGCAAGAGGTATGCTACTACAAACATACAGCTGTGAAAGAAAGGAATTATGAAAAATGTGGGAAAAGAAACAGAAAGAGAGTCTAGCTATAGCCTCCCTCATACACAGTATGTAGCTCAAGTGATTTAAGGGTAGCAGTTTGACAATTTCCACAGTAAGTCTAATTTCAACTTTCATATAGAGCAGTGAGGTGGTTTTGTTAATTTTTCTGAGCAAAGACTTATTCAGTAGAAAACAGACTACTTTTTGTCAGTGCTTATGCTAACAATGTTGTATATAGCTTATTATATCCAAAGTCCTGCATATATCATATTTGGGTTTCTTGAAGCTGCACAAGCATCCATATTTTTAAATATCCGTTCATGTTTACAAGCTGCATTTGATGCCTATAAACACCATGTGCACAGCCTTCACTATCCATTGAGTTTAGTAGACAAGTAGAGATTGGAAGGAAGAGCAACTCACTAAAATGACTGTTCATCTTACCACAAACAGGTAGCTGTCAAAAGTAGCAGTACATTATTTCAAAATCATCTCAACAGCCTACAACGTAACACAGAATAAAATTTTAGCAAATGTAGAACAAACATTCTCAAATGGTGAGGCCAGCCTTGGTGGAGAAGTCCAAGGCTCTCTCAGAAAGTCTGAAAATGTTGTTGATTTAAAATATGAACTATATGATACTGTTTCTTTTTTTTCCTGTGAAATCAGGCTAGCATAGAATAAAAATTCAGCATGTATCTGCATTTGTTTTCCAACTAAAAGTAAAAGAAGAATGTAAACCAAATCTTGGTTATCTAAAGCATTTGAGCCTCAAGGGGTCTGCTTCTGTGTTGTTTAGAATAGGCTTTTTTTGTATGGGAAAGCCTAATGCACTGTTTTAATTTATAGAGGAGGGAGGCCCAATGACTTTTACATAGTCTGAAGGAGACTCATTATAACATACTCTGAGAATGAGAATATATGCTGCACAGCAGTGAACTTTATGAATCTTCTTCTTCTTTTGGCTTTTCCCGGTTAGGGGTTGCCACAGTGGATCACCTGTCCGCTCATGATTGGCAGCAGAGTTTTACAGTGTTGAGTTGCCAGCCCAGCACCAAACCTTCCATGGAAGGTGCACACACACACACACACACACACACACACACACACACACACACACACACACACACACACACACACACACACACACACACACACTCCTAGGGCCAATTTAGAGTGTCCAGTCCACCTAAATCCACCTACAGCATGTCTTTGGGATGTGGGAGGAAACCGGAAAACCTGAAGGAAACCCACAAGACCACAGGGAAGACATGTAGACTCCACACAGAAGGCACCCCAGCCGAGGATCGAACCAGCAGTGAACTTTATGAATAAGGCAAAATATTCAAAAGGCAGCCATCCTGATCCAGGTTCTTTTTTTGTTACTTAGACCAATAGCTATTTTAGCCTCATGCTTCTAGCCACTCTGCTTCACACAAGGTCAGTCTATATAAAAATCAACCATTCAGGGCAATAGCAAGTACTTCCTGAGAAATTCTCAATTGACAGTTTCTTGGCCAATGGACTGGGACTAGAGAAAGTCATAGTCTTAGGTTACAAACACCAAATTACTTTCTCATGTTTTTGTTTTACTTAAAAATCATCTTTAATCACCAGATCTTTTGGGGAATTTGTTGATGTGGCTATGTAGCATTTAGGAATGTGTTTTTCAACACTGTAAGATCAAGAAAACTAGTAAGGAATGTCTTTCAGCTTTTCCCAGTTAGGGGTCGCCACAGCGGAATTCCGGCCTGCTCATGATTGGCAGTGGATTTTTACAGTGATGAGTTGCCAGCCTGACACCCAACATTCAAAGAAGGCACGCCCATTCACACATGCACCTACCTGTGCCATTCATGCACGCACCTACCTGTATGTCGTTAATGTCACTCGACCAAGGGAAGGACATGCAGACTCCACACAGAAGGCACTCCGGCCAAGAATCGAAAGGGAGAACCTCTTGCTGTGAGGCGACAATGCTAACCGCTGCACTACCGCAGCATTCAACAAAGAAAAATGAGAATCATAAATAAAATAAAAGGGATACAAATGATCTTGTAAAATGGTAAACATGTCCACAAAAAATACATATTTGATTTATGTCACAAATTGTCCAGTTGAATAACTCTAGCATTACAACTTTCGGAAGTACATTTCATCATTCAATGAATATTTAGGATATATAACCTATAAAAAAGAAATATGTCCATGTTACATAGTGTGCATGTGTGTGTGTGTGTGTGTGTGTGTGTGTGTGTGTGTGTGTGTGTGTGTGTGTGCACGCACACGCGTGCATGCACGTTTTTGCTTTGTAGAGCATCAACTGTGTAGAAGCTTACAAGTCGGGAATTTTTAATTATACCTCTGAGGAAAACTCAGGTAAACTCACATGTAAACAATGTTTTTGAATGGCCCTGAAAACATTTATAAGCAAAGAATGCTGAGTGCCATGAGTGAAGTTAATCAGCTGAAGAGTGTGAACATGTTATGCTTAGATTTTGGCAAGACCTTCAGTAGTGATCTTCATGTGAAATTGGTGAGCAAGTTAAAGTGCATGTGGTCCTTGGAGAAACTGGGCATTTGGATCTGGAGTCTGCTGGGGCTCTAAAATATACTCTTGATTTAAACGTGCAGTGTAGCTAACAGCAGTGTTCAAGAGAGATCATAGGAAGGTGGAGAGAGCTGAAGTGATGTAAGGGAGAGAGCAGTTTCATTAAAACTAGTTGCAATATGAAACATTAGGTATATAACTAAAAACCATTGTGAAATTTTCATTTGGTAGAAGTAAGACAATAAGATAGCAGAATAGAAAACATTTGATCAAAGGCATGAGAAACTAGCCAGGAGTATTACAGGAGCATAGCCATTGTTGAGTAAAGTATTCCTTTAGGAGTTTTTTGAAGCTATAACAATCTGTATTTTTTAAGATATTCTGGGGTAATAGGTTCCACTATTTGGCTACTGTGAAAGAGAAGAGAAAGTCACCAAAGTAATTATGGGACTTTGTAACCTTGAGTATAAGTTTACCGGATGATCTAAGGGTCCTGGGGGTTGGTATTTAGTTGCACTAGGTTGGAAAGTGCAGGGCCGTTTTCAGGTTTGTGGATAATACAGTGGGTAGTGGTGAGCTGATTGAGCAATAACAGATTGGGAAATTCACGCCAGTGTAATTTTTGAAGAGCAAGGCAATGATGGGTCCTGTTGAGTATATTAGCAGCAAAGTTTGCTATTTTGTTATAGCAGGAATCAAGTAGATGTAAATCAGATATGCACAGGTTAGTGAAAAGTTGAGAACAGTAGAGAAGAGTAGATAGGAGGTGGGATCTGGCTGTAGCTAGTCTGGCATTTTGAGTAAGGTAAGGTTTGGCCCTGTATAGAGCACCAAGTTTGTTGTGAACTTTCTTTATTGTGAGTGATATGTGTTTATTGAATGTTAGGTTGTTGTCTACCATGACACTAAGTATTTTTATTTGGTTAACTGGTTCTATACATATATGGTTTACTATGATTTTAGCTATCTCTACAATGTCTAATCACTAAGTAACATGACCAAAACATTGCAAGAAAAGGATGCTGAGGACTACTTATTCAAACAATATTAAACATTACATTTCCTGACTTGCACGACACAGGAACAAGTGTTAACATGGGTCCAGAAGGGTGGCAAGTCCGGGTGTTCGAACAAGTAGTCCTCAGTATTCTCATCTTGCAACCTTCTGTTGTGTTATAGTGATTCAACATTGTAGCAATCAATTATACTGAACCATATATATAGATGTGTGCGCGCGTTTGTATATATATATATATATATATATATATATATATATATATATATAGATATATAGATATATAATATATAATATATATATATATATATATAGATATAGATATAGATATATATATATATATATATATATATATATATATATATATATATATATATATATATGGGTCCACTTCTAAATTTTGAGATCCCACAATCCCGAATTTCAATATCCCGAACCCATAATGTTGAGCTTTTGGAATCTCAAAAATATAAAACAAAAAAACTGACAAGTTCTAAAAATATGTTCTTGCAGGGGGGCAAGCCCTCCTGCACCCACCACACCCCCTGCAGCCTAAATATACTAATTGCGAGATCGTTGTGCAGTGAAAAGAATGGTAATGTAGATTGCTATACAATGCAGAATGGGAACATTGCCGTTCTCTTCACTGCAGTGCGATGTTGGAGTTAGTATATTTAATTTGCAGTGGGTGTTTAGGCATTGTCATGTTTTTATTTGTTTTATACTTTTGAGATTCCACAATCTCGACATTATGGGCTCAGGACATTGAAAGTCGAGATTGTGGGATCTCGAAATTTAGTAGTGGATATATATATATATATATATATATATATATATATATATATATATATATATATATATATATACACACACACACACACACACACACACATACACTGGGAAATATTTTGGAAATGTTTTTTTGATTACATGGCTGGCTAAACAGCCAAGCAAAAGCAAAAATAAAGCAGATTGATACTTAACTGGGAAGATGTCATGGATTATGTGCTCGGGTGGAATATTATCTCTCCATTACTAAAGTAATCCCTGTAATGTTGTTATACAATACTACACAAGAATGCCTCAATCAATCAAGTAAGCAAGCAATTCAGTTTTTATTTACATGTTTATAACAATGTTTATGAGTCTATAACTAGACATGTTAGTGTAAAGAGACATAAAACATATTACATATAAGTAAAGTCCAAACACTAATCAACCAAATGGACAATTCAATTATAGACTAAAAGACTAGGACTTAAAAAAATAAACTGAAAGGTCCCACAATTCCATGTAAAACCAGTGATTCATAAGCCAGTTTCTAAAGGAGTACAGGAAAACACACTCAAGGAAAAGCTTCCTTGTATATCATTGAAACATAACCCAATGAACCAAGTCATTGGGTTACAGCTAATCAATTTTACAAGTCCTTGACAATATTGGCCATTGTTTTAATGGAACAGTAACAGTGATATTACACCAATATTTGCTGTCACACTCTTTCTCCGTTGCACACAGTTGAGTGATCATGGAATTTAGCATAATGTAGGGGTAGTGAAGTCACCCACATGGAGGTGTTACATTTGTGTATTGTGATGATGCAGGTAGAGCATCATGAAATTAACTCCATTAGGTCACCAGAATGGAGAGAAAAATATCTAAGTCCAGGTAAATCAAGCTGGAACCAAAGTATTGCAAACAGCCCCAAAGTAACTGAGAGAAGTACATGAGATGGCTGGTAGGCACCAGCAGGTCTTTCAAATAGATCGGATCCAGAGGAAGTGCAGCTTTAAACGCTATGTCATGGATTTTAAAGGGTATTTGATACTAACATGGAGCCAGTGAAAAGATCAGAGAAAAGGAGTAATATGATTAAATATGGAGGGTTTTATAAGGAGCCTCACTGCCCAATTTTGCGATTAAAGTGCTTAATACAAATGATGTTCCTTAATAGGTGACAACAAGACAGGACAACAGCTGATATTTGTTCCTAAAATGTCATGCAAGTCATTGAGGATAAGTCTGAGGATAACATTCCTTAAGAAACATCTTTGATCTTATGCTACTACAAGATCATTTCAGTGCTATGGTAAGCTTCGAACCTCAATTGAAATGGAGATCAGAGATCATGAAAATCACAGCTAGAGTATCCTCAATAAAGGGATGGTTAGAGATGGGGTAAACCTATTCTGAAAAACCCAAATCTAACATGAAATTCTTAAAGAGTCGGGTAATTGGAGCCTGATTAAAAGCAGATGAAAATAGCCTTATCCACAGAGCAGATTGTACAGAAAATGAAATAACCTAACACTTCCACGTAATACATAAGCTTCCTGATATTTCAAGCTATCATAGTTTGACACAAACCTGAGATCAGATGCATGAAATCTGAGAAGATAAAGTCATCAAACTCATCCCAGGTCCAACCTTGCAGATTTCTGTCTTGGGCAAGTACAGCCCCACTGGCCTCCCCAGGACTACCCTCTGCATAATTAAATCCTTGTTGTAGGTTATGAACTGAGCAGTCAATTCACAGATGTGGATTAAGGCCTTCCAGCTGATTAGAAGGGTCAGACTGTTCAATCTGCTAACTGCCTAGGAAAGCACAGTTGGTCAGTTCCTTGGAGAGATAAAGTGCCTTTTTATGGTGCTCTACAACTAGTGAATATATTGCATAGATCCAGTACAACACTATAGTGCAGAAAGTATGTACATCTTCATTCCTGAGACTATCCTTCACACTGAATGGTGACTGGACCCATAGCATCATTCCTTTGAAGCAAATAGAGAAGAGTGAACAATCACAGAACAAAACAATCAAAAGCTGCTGCCACAAAACTAGTAAATTCAGTGACCAGCTGCTCAGGCTTATTTGCACAGCAGTCTTGGAGAATCTCATCAAAGAAAAGAGGGGTGAATTAATATTGGATACATTTTTATTTTCAATGCACTCAGTGTTATGGAGATAAAACAAAGCCAAATCTGACTAAGTAGTGGTCAAACCCAGAAACTTGTTCCAGTCATAGTCCAAAGATAATCACCTAAATTTGAAACACCAAGTCCAAAGACTGGCTGTGCAAGTGGATATCAGACACAATACATGAATAAATCTCAGTTCTTTATAAATGGCTGCAGACTCTTTTACAAAGGCCATGAATTCATTGTTGAGTCAGTTGGTGAAATCACTCATCTCTAACAGTATGGGTGGACTAACAAAGAGTCAGTGAGGAAATCCATGAACTCCTGTAAGAAGTTCTTCATAATACCAGGTAGACAGTAAATGAGAAGAAATCTGTAATGTATTCCTGACACCATGGTACATTCAAAGGTGTCAGTGACTGAAAATGGAACTTGACTCAGACCCAGCACTGATTTACAACAGATAGCTGATCCCCCAACCCCAATGATGTCATCATCTAGAGTGAAATTTTAAAATACGCAGAGGCAACAAGGCTATCAGGTGGAGCCAAAAGCTGTAGTCAAGATCGGTCTTGGTTATAAATTCTCTCCTTGCTCTCCTAAAGCTTTTTCCTTGTGGTCATTTTCTTACTGGATTGTGGCATATGAGGATAGGGTAAGAAGGAAAATTTGGAATGGGGAAGTGGCTATCATCCATCTCAAGCCTTATCTGAGAAGCTGAATGACCAAGAAGTAATGGAGAGAATGTTAAACATGTTGGAGACAGTTTCAGAAGAAACCAATGATCTGCATAAATGTGTGAAGAAAAGCAGGTAGGCTTATCTTCTTTGAGATCTAATGTGAATCAGCTAAAAATGACTACTTACCTGACAAGTAGTAATAACAATGAATCAACAGAATTTTCAGCCTAAAAAAGGAAATGGCAGAGTTGAAAAGAGAAATGAATGATATTGAAAACAGGAATGGAAGGAGAATATCCACTTATCCAGAGTGGCATAATTAGTAACAGTCACAGACTTATACAGTTTTCTTCAAAATAAATTACAGCCTTCTGCTAAAGCTCCCACACTAATGGACTAGGAGATAAACAAAATACGAGTTGGAAAAAAACACCCAGGCTCTAAGCCTAAATAAGTTATAGGTAAAGTTCATACATGTAGTGCAAATGACTGCTTGTCAAATGCAGTTTACTTGATACATGGGATAAAAGCAGATGGAACTGTAATCAGAGTATAGCAGAGTCTTTCTATGTTGGCATTTTTCTAAGGATCTTTTTCTTAAGAGAGCTGCATATGATGAAGTCAGAATGGAGCTGAAAACTTATATTTCAATAAGGGCTTATGTCTCTGGTTCCCTGGTAGTATTAATACTGGGTCTCAGAAGAAGATTCAAATATCTGGATGAGATTAGGTCTTTACAGGCCACTAAATGCACAGTGGCAGAAACCCCACAGGGTGACTCTAGAGAGGTGGAAACAGAAAGAAAAAAAAAGTGGAAGATGTCAAGGTGTCCACAGTGAATAGAAGATGGTGCAAACAAGATAAACAACTTGCTGCTAACCTGATAAAGCAGGGCAGACTAAAGATAAGATCCATTGATAGGATGCTTTTGCAGATTCCTGCATGATTTTGAGGGAGAATTTGACCCTTACATTCTTTTGTTGGTTTAACACCTAGGTCACTTCAGCCTGATGCTAGTCAAAGATATTACGTTTGATTAGTAGATTATCCACATAAATCAGATTAACTCTCTTTCTGCCTTCCACATCAGGCATGGCTTTGTGTAGAAGAATACTGAAATCTGAAGGTGTGCTCAGGTACCCAAAAGGATACCTATTCCAGGTATACTGTTTTTGAACAATGTGAAACTAGTTTGTATTGGTCTTGGAGATAGACTTTCAGAGTCCAGAATCTATTTAAGATATCCATTATTGTGAATTACTTTGCACCCTCAGCTCTAAGTTTTGTTCCAGATATGTCAGGGGCCAGTAAGAACATTTGCTGATTTGTTTTTTTGTAGTCTAAAGTGAGCATCCACTTTCCTGTAGGCTTGAGAACAGGTTAGTTGGGAGAGTGGTACACAAAGTTTACATGGCTTACAATTTTCCTCTCCATCACAGTGTCCAGAATTTCCTGGATATACTCATAATATGCCAGTGGGATTCTGTACTGATGTAACTGCATTGGGCTCTTTCTATAATCAGTCAGCACCTGAGCAACATGAAAGTCAGTTTCCCCACAGTTATGAACATCTTTTACAAATTTTACTAAACATCTCATGCACTGTTTCTTTCTCTTTTTCTGTCTCATGCTTACATGTTAGAATGGCCTGTTCAGTCTGACTCTGGAAATCTGGGAATGGCAAGTTACTACCAAACTCCACCTTGTCCTCTATTATGTCAGAAACATTTTCAAGATCAACTTTTCCTAAGCTGACCTATCTCTCTCACTGTATGATGTAACACAAAGTATTCACCATCAGCTTCACATGAGCATACTTATTTTTTATCAGTGGAACAGATTTCCTTCAGTAGGATTAAATTATTTGTATGATCTTATTTCTTCTTTTATTTCATTGTTAGCATGACACTTTCTGGTATCTCACCAATAATAGGGCAAGATTATTCCAACTCATTCAAAGAATTCCCTATTATCTTTATCTATTTCTGCCCTTTGTTGACCGGATTAGTTCTGCTACGCTAGTAGCCTCTTTTCAGGAGACACCCAAGGTGGTATTTATACTACTAGGGGAAATTTGGTCAGAGCATCTGGGAACTTACCCTACTTGGGATCTGTATTCACATTGTTGTTGGAACATGAATATGTACATGTCCTGCTCCTTGTGGGGAGGCAGTTGGGAGGACAGTGAGCAAGATGGAACAACAGCAGAGACTGCAGGCAAATGCAAGCTAAGAGACTGTGTGGTGCTATGGAGGATTCAGCAGATGCATTTCAGAATGGGCTGTTTAAGCAAATCAATGAGATGATTTATTACAAGACTTAATAAATCAGAGTGAACTGGAGAACAAAATTTCCTGGGGTGACATAATAGAAAAAATAAATGAAGGGGATGGAAAGGAGATGTTAAAGGGGAAACAGTGGAAAGAAGACTTGTGGAGCAACATCAGTTACAATGGAAGGAGGTGGAGAAAGGAAAAAAGAAGAAGACAGCATGAAATGAAAGTTTTTAGTAAGGATACAGAGTTTTGTTTGTCTTTTCGGCTTTTCCCAGTTAGGGGTCGCCACAGCAGAACTCCGGTCTGCTAATGATTGGCAGTAGATTTTTTTTATGGTGCCAAGTTGTCAGCCCGACGCCCAACCTTCAGTGAAGGCATGCCCATTCACGCATGTCTTTCGAAGGCCACTCAACTGCGGGGAGGACATGCAGACTCCACACAGAAGGCACTCTGGCTGAGAATCGAACAAGAGAACCTCTTGCTCTGAGGCAACAATGCTACCGCTGTACCACCATGGCTTAGTAAGGATACAGAGTATAAAAGTAAAACAAAATGCATAGATACAAGGTATGGGATAATGTAATTTTACCACTGGGAGCAAAGGTTCAATAGGCAAGAGCTTTTATTCTAATTAGCAGAGATATATTTTGGGATATTTTTTTGAGACTGTGCAAGCCAGGGAAAGATTTTTGTGTGAATATGAAAAAAGATAGAATGACAATCCCTGGAATAATTATATAATAAGGGCATCTTTCCAAGAGTCTAAAAAGAAAGTACACATACAATTCCAATGGAAGTAGATAGAGAGACTTTAAAAGAAAATTTAAAAGATGCATGTGCATGATCCTATAATATTATTTTGAAAATGGAAATAAACAAAATTGTGCATATTCCAAGTGTTATAAATGTTGCTGGTAACAGGGATATTGTGAAATACTGGAACAGCCCAAGATGTGTTATTTTTGTGTAAAAGAAGGACATTTCATTAATAATTGTGACAAGAAGAAATGTTACATATGTGGTAAAATGGGGCATGAAGCAAAACAGTGAAATTAAAGGTTATAAATATAAAAAGAGGAATTTATGGATGGACTGTAAAGAAAAAAGAGGAAAAGCTAAGTGTTGCAAAACAAGGCAAAGAGAAAGATAAAGAAAGGGTTGAAGAAAAGATAGAAATAGATGATACTGTAAAATAGGGAGATGTTAAAAAAGATAATAAAGGAGAGGAATTAGAGACAAAATCAGAAGTCAGTGATAAAGAGGACATAACTTGGAAAATGGTAACAGGAAGAAAGACATATTAGTAGAAGAGTTAAAAACAGAAAAATAAAAGTTAAAGCTATTAATATAAAAGAAAAAAGAAAGGAAATGGATGAAGCCTTTCTTATAAGATATTAGTATAGATGATATATCCTAAACTAAGATAAAGAAAAAGGGAAAATTTAAGGATTTTTTTCTGTGAATGTTAATAGTATGAAAAAATAATATTAGAAGAGTAGCAATTTATAAATGGTGCAACAAATGTGATATGAATATAATTGTTTTGGAAGATATAATATTAGAAGAATAGCAATTTAAGAATGGTGCAACAAATGTGACATACAGATTTTGATACAGTAAGAAAGACTACTGACAAAAAATTATGGAATGGGCAAATAATATAGAATTTATGGAGTGAACAGTGTTCAAGAATAGCAATTTTATGTAGAAAGGTAATTAAAAATGCTGGATGTTATACTAGTAAAAATGGGAAGAACAACTATTATAGATTTAAGCTGTTAAGGAAAAAATGTATAGAATTATTGCCATATATGCATATGTAATTATTTAATTACAGCTTAAGGGGTTATAAAGAGAAAAGATGTAAGAAAGATGATAGAAATAATAAAATGTGGGAAACTAGTTATATAGAACAAAAAAGAATAGACTTATAGGAGAGGTACTTTGAAAAGATGAAATAAACTGTTTGGTACCAGAAGGAATATGTATAATGGGAAAAGAAAGTATCATGACAGGTTTTTCAGATCATTTGGTTATATGGGTAGAAATATATTATAATGAGGAATATATAAAGAAAGGAAAATGTATAAAAAGTATAAATGAAAACGAATGGAATGAAAAAAGAAAGAAAGACATTAGTCAGATATGGAAAAATCATATCGATATGAGAGTATTTAACATCAATTGATTGCAATGGTAGATAGCTTCCAAAAGAAAATATAAAAATAGTTTATTTATTGTGAAAAAATACAGAAAGAAAGAAAAAAGAAAAATATGAATATGCTAAAATGCATGCAGAAGTGATACATAATTTGGAAAAATAATTATAGAGATTATTAAGAGAAAGAAAAATATTTATAGGAAACATTATGAGAGAATTAGAGAATGATTGCATAAACAAAAATATTTTCTACAAGGGAGAAAAGAAGTTTGCCCTTATTTATGTAAAATAGTAAAAAGGATAGTAGTATAATGACAAAAATGAAAGACAAAGAAGGTAATAGAAAAAGTCCGCAACAAATTATAGAAATTGTTGTGAGTTATGTAAAAGAAATGTTTAGTAAAAAATGAGACATTATATAAAGAAGTGGGAAGTTGAACATTTTCTGAGCAACATAATAGAGAATTTGGTAAAGAGATTAATTTATATGAATTAGAAAAGGTAATGAAACAGTTAAATGTAGAATCTGTATCCAGTCCAGATGATATTGGGTTGGAACTATATAAAAACTTGGATGGTAAAAAAATTGTTTAATATGTGTATTTTGTGAAAGGTTGAATGATGGCTTGGAATATAAGGAACTGTGTAGTGGAATATTAAAATGTATATGGAAAAAAGGGAGAAAAAGAAGATATAAAAATAGAGACCAATAGTTTTAAATAATATAGATTACAAGATATTTTGAAAATAATACAAAAGTCATTAGAAAGTAAGATGCAATATATTATGGAGGAAAGTGTATATGGTATAAGAGGAAAGGAATGTCAGGAATTATTAATTGTAGTGAGAGAAATTAGATGATATAAATAGAGGGAATATGTAAAACTTATGGTAGGTGATATTAATAAAACATTTGAGTCTATACAGCATTGCATTTTGTGGAAAATAATGGACATGTCCAATATTAATAATAAGATTAAGCAAGTGTGCATAACAGCTTATGACAGCAATATAATAAGGGTTTTATTGAATGGATGGATAAGTAAATAAATAGATATGAATAATGGTATAAGGCATGGGTGCCATGCAAGCAGTATTTTATTTGCTTTGGTTATGAACATAGTAGTTAGAGAGGTAAATTGGAAATGAAGTATGCAAATTATAAAATTCTAACAGAAATTGAAATTTCAGTTATGATGTCTTATGCATATGATATTATTATAACAGCTAAAAATAAAGAGCGGATAAAAGAAATTATTTAATTGGAAGTTTAAGAGAAAGAGGTATGATACTTAAAGAAAATAGTGAAGGATTCGGTGATATAATTAAAATAGCAGGCATTCAATTTTCTATGAAGGAAATATGTTTTAGGGAAACATTTTGATAAAGAAGATAAGAAAGGATGGGATCTACTTTGCGTCTTTCGGCTTTTCCCGGTTAGGGGTCGCCACAGCGGAACTCCGGTCCGCTAATGATTGGCAGTAGAGTTTTAGGTGCTGGCTTGCTGGGCCTAACACACAACCTTCAATGAAGGAACACCCGTTCACGCATGTCGCCACACAGAAGACACTAACTGAGAATCGAACGGGCAACGTCTAAGTGTGAGGCGACAACGCTACCACAACACCACTAATAAAGGAAATAAAAAATATTTGCATATTATGGAAATGTATAGATTAATGTATAACAAAAAATGTATCTCATAAATTCAGTGTTATTGGGAAATATAACACATTTGTCTAGTGTCATCATGACTCCTAGATGGTATAAGAAACTGTTTTTGAAACAATGTTTTCTTTTGTACAGGGATCAGTTGTTTATATATGGATATGGAAAATGGAGGATTGGGGTTGATAAATCCAACAGTTTATGTTAATCATTAAATTTATATGAGATATTGAAATGGTTAAATGAAAAATGAGAAATTAGTGACAATTATATTGAAGTAGAAGTACAAGGAATTTGGGTAAAATATAAAAAATAATAAAAGAACAAATGAATGTTTAAATAAAGAAATAGAGAACTATCAACAAAAGAGAAGAATGTGGAAAATATTATGAAGAAATATCATTGTATAAATCAATGGGAAATGTTTTAGTGGCAAAGATTAAAGCAATTAAAGCAAAAATAGATGGAGTAAATGCAATGATGAATGTCAAGATATTTGTGGAAGGTGGGAATAAAAAAATTACCTGTTAAGGCAAATATACCTTATATAAGGAAAAATTAAAGAATATGCTTATATTGTGGGAAAGAAGAAACAACAGAACATGTTTTTAAATGTAAGAGTGTAAAAATTGAGGAATAAAGTATAGAATATTTTTTTTGAAAGTGTAAAAACATTTGAAGATTTAAAGATAGACATGATTGAATATGGATATTATGAAAATATAAGTAAGAACTTGATGTATTTAGATAAGAAAGTTTTCTATGTAACTTGGGTCATATGGAATGAAAGAATGAGTGAAATTATGCTTAATGGAAAATGAGTATTGTCACTTATATTAAAGAAGATTAGATTATGGTTATGGAAAAAGGAGTGGGGGCAATATAAAATTAAAAGTTTTGATATATAAAGTATGAAAATGAATCAAAATAATTGTATAAATATGTAAATATAAGTATATATGTGTGTCTTTATGTGTGTCTTTATGTGTGTATGTGTGTGTGTGTGTGTATGTATATGTATATATATATATATATATATATATATATATATGTATATATATATATATATATATATATATATATATATATATATATACACACATAGATAGATAGATAGACAGATAGATATAGATATATAGATAAAGGACCCCTACTCTTTCCAAAAGGTGCCATGAGATCTTTCACATCCAGCAGAGCTACTACCAACTCAAGCAGATGGGGGTCTTGGATTAATGTCTCATCTAAAGGATGACACACTCAGAAATGCAGCACACCACTTTTGCTGCACTGCAGTGTCAGCTATCAATGAACCTGGTGTGGGAATAAAACCCACAGCCTCCTGCACCAAAAACAAAGGTGCTACCTGCTGTGCCACTGAAACTGGTTATTGCTATATAGTTCAAAGTGAGCTTCTACAGCAATGGGGGGTTTGCTGTTGGGTTATGCACCAAGGTATGCATTAACTAGAGCTAGTGTCTACATTGGGTATGTAGTGTCATTTTAACCCCTTGTCTTTCAAATGTTTGCTAAGAACAAACAGTGCAGTTTGGTCAGGCATTTCTTGACCTTTTTTAATATTAGCCCTTAAAGATAATTCTAATGTAGCCGTTTCAGCCACAAGTTAGCATACCTGGGGCATGGTCTGTCCTGACTTCAGAGCTTATGTTATTGATAAAATACATACACACACACACACAGACACACACACACAGGTGCACCTGGATATCTATACATATATACAGGGATGATTTAGGCCATTAACCACCTGTATAGTGTGTTGTAATGTATTTTGCCCTATCAGAAGAGTTAAATCACTGATTTTTTATACTGTTTAAGTTCTCCTCACAGTTTGGAACACCTTCTGGCAATTCTGACTTTTTAACAAATCTTAGATCAGACCTTTCTCTCTTTAGCAGCCTATAATACAGCTCACTCATAAAACAGTTCTCATAACCCAAATGCAAAGCAGAGCTACATAACTGCAAACCTTCTGCTTTAACTGGCACACACACAGTTTTAATTTATTTATGGCAACATTCTGCAAAGGAGTGATTCATGACCTACTGACCTTTCCTTTGTAGTTTCCATATAGGAGTTAGGGTGTTCAGCATGTGAAATTGCTAAGTCAATGTCTTGATGACTTTGAGACAACAATGTTTACTTCTTTAGTAAAAAATACATGACCTCCAGAATTTATCTCAGATTTTACTACATCTTGCTTTGGCACACAATCCACATGTGCCCTCTGTCTCCATGGGGTTAGATCTTCAGAGTTTCCAAGGACTAACACATCTGGCACATCAGACCATACAATAATCACTTTAATCACGGCATGATCTTTTTTCCAAATAGCGTGATTCTGCCTGCTTATGAACCTTTAAACTATTTCCAAAGAGAATTGATCCATCCACCTTTGACCACAAGACCCCAATTATAGGACTAAACTTTCAAGCAGATGATTTCCAGTTAAGAAATCCTATCCTGGCTTACTGGTGACATGCACTGAATGGTTCACTTCTATTTTCCCAAATTTTATTCCTAGCCATACTTAGACCTAAAGATGGTTGCTTCCCCTTGTGTGGCCTATAACCTCCAGGCCATCAGGAAGATTTTGAGTTTATTTAAATCTTTTAATGCTCTTCTCAGCTTATTATAGAAGCATCATGGCATCAGAGTTGCATTGTTTTTCATATTTTCTTCAAAGCAGAACCTATATGTGCACTTTCCTTAGGGATTAAGGTGCCCAGGTAGAATTTGTTTTACCCTTTCTTTTGCAACAAGGTAGTATCCACATGCAGTACAAGGTTTAAGAACTTCCAGTGAAGGAGTCACCTCTGGAGACTGTGTTTTCTGTTACCTTTACTATGTATACTTCTTTCAAATCAGTAAACAAGTCAGAATCATTTACCTTAGCAGCCTGACAGGATACAGAAGAAACTACTCAATGATTATTGGAAGTAATGTTTCAGTGGGGCAGATTTAAGTTTGGGAGGAGGGAAACCAGGAGACAGTGAGGATTTTTGGCTCCAGAAATTGTGAAACAGGAACTTCAGTTGTGCTAACTGGTTTCGTAATCTTTCTGATCTCACCTTGTCTCATTATTCTTTCTTAAACCATCCCTTCTCTGTGGGGTGAATTAGGCCTGTTTCTGAGCTGGCTTCTATTCCATTGTTGGTACCCTCTGTAATAGTCCCTGCCAGAGCCAGTTCTTTGTCTTCCCCTGTAAATTTTGTAGTTTTTATCTACAAGGACTTTATCTTCTGTATGACCATTCCTGGCTATAATAAGAGTGAGTGGGAGTACAGGACTGTGGAGGTCTGACCTGCAGAGGTAACTCCACTGGAAGTTATGCAGCAGGAGGAATTTGCTGAGCTGTAAGAAAATTTGCACTATCTTGTGCAGGTTCTTCCTTTTTACCTAAATTGCTGCCTTTCAGATGAAGCACTTCAATTTCCTCCATGCCAACAGTATCAGAAGCTTGGGCAGTAGGTATCACCACCACCACCCCCCCACCCCACCCCACCCCACCCAATATTTGATGTCAGAGTTTCATCCCTTTTGTGGATTTCCAGATATTTACTATTTTGTCTGCAATCCACTGTACAGTTTGAGATTTTTTTTTTTATTTTAGGGATAACTGCCCTAAGGTGGAGTGGCAAACTATGGAAGTATGCATCCAGAAAATCATCACTTGATCTATCTGAAAATACATCAACTGTAAAATACACATCACTCGGCTGATTATAAAAATCTTGTAGGTTTCGTTGGATAACATATTTCATCAGATAGACTGCCTGGCCAGCCTTTATTCAACAGTGACACCTTCCGAGGTTCCTTTTTAAAAAAAATGTTATACAAGCACTGTGGATCATTTTTTACTTTTTTTCAGATGCTCCAGACTAATCTATTTTATCATATGTGGCCCACCTAATTATGAAGCATTGCTCCTCTTCAATGGTTATGGATAAAGCTACAAAGCAGTCTTTTAACTTTTGAATATGTAAGACAGCATCACTCTTTTTTGTGTTTGAGTTGAGCTATAAGGCTTGCAAAGAAATTGTAGAGGTTACAAACCCTGACTGGATGTCATCATTACCAGAATCAAAGTCACCCTGGCAGTTTGAACTCCAAGTTGCACATTTCCTGGGTAGCTGCTTAGGTGGGGTACAAGGCTTTCTAGATGGGTGTTTACAATTCTGCTCTTCTTTTGGTTTACTATAGTCACTATAACCGGAGTTTCTTTCTATGCAGACTATAATGTCTGACTTTAGCAGTTCTATTTGCTATGTTACATGCTCTAGGTCTCTCAATCTCTGTGTTTAAAATTCATACTGACAGTTTTGTATGTAATCCATATTACTCTGTATATATCTCAAAAGAGATTCCTTTCTAAACAGACAAAATTACAAATCTGTTATGTGTTCTAGCAGCACATTTCTATGGTGTCAAAGTGTGTCACACATTTCATTCTGCTGTCTGAGCTGTACCCTTAGGGTCACACATTTGTTTGTATCCCTTAACTCATTTATCTGTCTCTCCTTTTGCACCATTCTATGGGGTTTAAGTAGTGAATGAAGACTCGTATTTAATTCTAATACCAGTGTCTTCTGTACTTTCCAGTTGTATGAGCCAGTATGTCACTGGCTCTGTGTTCCTTATGGACATTTCCATTTTCTAATCTCCACAGTTACTGAAATGGTGGTGCTGGAGGGGGGTGTTGGATGCCCAGCAGTGATGTAGTGATCATATCAACAACAGGGGGAAGGGGCTAGGCCACAACAGAAATATTCCTAGCATGACATGACTGCCATTAACAGGAAAAGAGCGTCATGTAGTTTCCTATCCTGGGGAAAATTACAGTCAGTCCTGAAATAAGACGTGTGTGTGTGTGTGTGTGTGTGTGTGTGTGTGTGTGTCTGTGTGTGTCTGTGTGTGTCTGTGTGTGTCTGTGTGTGTCTGTGTGTCTGTGTGTGTGTCTGTGTGTCTGTGTGTGTGTGTCTGTGTGTGTGTGTCTGTGTGTGTGTGTGTTGTGGGGGGAGCTATGCCACACATTCAGGATGTTGGGATGAAGACAGTCCTCTCAAGGTAGGTGGCTGAAGTTGAGTTCAAAAACTCCTCTATGCCTGCTTGGATGATGATCTCCACTATTGGCTCTTGCATGGGTATAGGTAAGACCCTCCCAACACTCATAAATGAATGGGCTCAAGGCCGGTGAGGGGTTGATGACTGACAGGTGCAGAGGTCTCTCATATGGAATCACTGAGCCCACATACTCTGGTCAATAGCCACTGTTTTCTAACAAACTTCTGCTTACGCAGAAGGGCGGTCAGAAACCACCTTCCCTTCCATTTAACATAAGCTGCTCGCTCCCACCCTACCATGCTCTTCCACTGCCCAAGACATTACTCAAACTTGGCTCATGTGGTTTGCAGTCAGGGATTAAAGCATCTATGCCACTTCACAAATTGAAGCAAATGCATATCTTTGGAATAAAACTGTGTGTGTGTGTGTGTGTGTGTGTGTGTGTGTATGTATGTGTGTGTGTGTGTGTGTGTGTGTGTGTGTGTGTGTGTGTGTGTGTGTGTGTGTGTGTGTGTGTGTGTGTGTAGGCACAGAGAAAACATGCAAAACCCAAACACGTGATGCCACAGCCAGTAAATGAACAGAGAACTCAAGACTGTGAGGCAGCAATGCACCTTTACTACTGTACACATCTGCCTGAACACACATGCACACAGATACACGTAGATAGATAGATAAAGAGAGGGATAGATATTGACTTTGCTATGTAACACCACAATTAATTGCAATCCCAAACAATCAACAGTAAGAAAACTGGAAAATCATGCAAAATAATTATTCTGCAGTAGACAAGCCCCCTCTTCACAATGCAGTGTGGGTACTCTGCCACCCCCAAACTCTGATTTCTATACAGATTAACTCAAAGATTGCACAAATTTAAAGAAAATGGAAAATGTAGAAACCAGAAATAGCATTTCCCCTTTCTGTGACTCCCATAAACCAAACAAAGCACAGTATTTGCAGGAAGCGAAGTTTCAATGTACTACATATCTCCCAGCCTCTAAAAATGCAAAATCATAATGACGGCCTTTAAAAGTTATAACACAGAGCCCAAAACAGGAGCACTTTCTTGCTTTTCGAAATAGAGATTTTTGTACTGGCTTATTTTAGTTATTTATTAATGTATATACCCTTCAGCAGGTCTATCTTTAACTAGAAAATCAGCAAATCTAGGAGTAACAAGGCAAAAGATGAGGTAAAAAATCATAGCAGTTGAGAGGTATGATGTACTAACAGAAAATACAATTTTTATTCAATAACATTTTTTGAGTTGATAAAATCCCACATTATTAACTATAGCTCTCTCTACCTAATGCTTATGAATTTGTCTGTTAAGCTATAAGAAGTCAGTTTTCCTATACT